>NW_017672040.1:56198-122065 GCF_001879085.1 Nicotiana attenuata | reverse complement strand
AGTTCAACTACGGTTGAACCAAGACAGGCTATGAGCCTTCAACAGAAAGTTCAACTACGGTTGAACTGGGACTCAGGCCATGAGCCTTCGCCGTCAAAATCGACCAAGTTCAACTACGGTTGAACCAAGACAGGCTACGCGCCTTCACCAGAAAGTTCAACTACGGTTGAACCGGGACTCAGGCTATGCGCCTTCGCCATTATTCAAGGCTATGCGCCTTCGTCAAAAAGTTCAACTACGGTTGAACCAAGACAGGCTACGCGCCTTCACCAGAAATTTCAACTAAGGTTGCACCGGGACTCAGGCCATGAGCCTTCGCCGTCAAAATCGACTAAGTTCAACAACAGTTGAACCGGGACTCAGGCTATGCGCCTTCGCCATTATATCAAGGCTATGCGCCTTCGCCAAAAGTTCAACTACGGTTGAACCAAGACGGGCTATGCGCCTTCACCAACAAGTTCAACCACAGTTGAACCAAAACAGGCTACGAGCCTTCGCCACCAAATTTAACAAAGTCCAACAACAGTCGAACTGGGACTCTGGCTGCGTGCCTCCGCCAATAAGTCCAGCCACGGTCGAACCTAGACTCAAGCTATGCGCCTTCGCTATTGAATCCAACGAGCTCGACCTCGCTCGAACTACAAGAACGGACGCCTTCGTCCTCAACTTTAGCAAGTCCAACCACAGTCGAACCGAGACTCAGGCCAAACGCTTTCATCTGTGAAAGCAAAGCCCGACCTCCAACAAATCAAAGCGCAGGATAGGCATCCTCGCCATTTCAAGTAAGTTCCCCCAACTCGAATTAAGATTCAGGCCACGTAAAGTTCGGCCCCAGTCAAACTACGAGGCCACATTTTTTACTATCACGATCGGTAGTTCGACCGCGCCCGAACTGGGACTAAGGCTAAGCGCCGCTATCGCCAAATAACGGCTAAGACTCGCCCACACGAATTGAAAAAGCAAGGCCATCAACCATACCATGGCTAAGGCCATCGCCGCCAACGGTCGACCTAGATTCGACTGTGGTGGGTAAACAGTTCGACGACAGTCGAAGTTGCCTTTATGGCTAAGGCCGCCGATTCCTTCACGACTAAAGCCGTCGATCTAAATTTGACTAGGGCCGTCAACGCCGACGGTCAACAAAATAAGCACAAGGCTGGCAATGGAAAAGAAAATTTATATATTTACAAAGTCAATGACGGGTCATCCCCGCTTACACTCGGCCAAAGCCGATCAATACAAGAAATAAAAAAGTAATAATACAAGAAACGCCTAAAACGCCAAGCGGCGAACAAGACAAGAAAAAATGCACAGACATATTTCTACTCGGTGCCGTCTGCGCCGTCGTCTGCACCAGCGTCAACCTCCGGCGTCGCCCCCTCGAAAGCAGCTTCGGTCACGACGCTAGCCTCCCACAAACTCTTATATACATCACGCTGGGCCTCGGCAAAGACCCAAAGTTCTCGAGCCTGGCTGGAAGAAGCGGCCTGATCCCGTAGCCGCTGATTCTCTTCTTCTAAGGCTGTGATCCGGTCCGCCATGACCTGGGCGTCCTGCTCAAAGACACCAATCCATTCCTCGAGACTCGCCTCTCTAAAGGCCGCAACATCCCTTTCCAATGCCCGTTGGGATTCGTGCACGCGGATAGCCTCCTCCAACGCCCTGGCCCTCGACAAAGCATCCCTCACTTGAAGCTTCAATGCCGCGACCTCACCCTCCAACGCGGTCACTTTCCCGCTCCATGCCGCAGCGGCCTCCGCCGCCTTGGCCTCTCCCCGGTGCTCGCACTCAGCTGCGACCCTCTTCACCGCTTCGAGCTCCTTATCCTTTCGGCGGAGCTGCTCCTCGAGAGCATTCGTCCGGCCAAGTATTTGCTGCATCTGAAGCTCCCGCCTCGCCAGCTCTTCGACCAAGGCCCGGCTGCTAGGATCATTCCTCAAGCGCACGCGCAACTCTCGGCACTGCTCTTGGTAGCGGCGATACTTCTCCAGCGCCCGCAAAAATATCCCCGAGCGGACCTTGGCTCGACGGATGCTCTCCACCTCCAACAGATAAGACTGCAAAGCAAAGACGACGATTAGAATAAAAGAATAAACCTAAGGCAAAGAAGAAGCGAACCGACGTAACAGTACATACCCTCAAGCCCATCACGGCTACCTCATTCATCAGCCCGACATCCGTAACGCCCCTCAACGACGCGTTCTCGGCCTCCGAGCATAGCAGCTCGAACTGCGGCACCAAGTTTTCCCCTTGGAGCAATAAGTTCAATTCCGTGGGAACTTCGATAAAGCGAGATCGCCCCCCTGCACGCACCGCTGAATTGGTGGAGCCTTCCTGGAACATACGGACGTCGTCGGGATCCAAGTCGGATTCGGACTCATCCTCACTCCCTACAGCATCTCCTCCCGCCGCAGGCGCCGAAACGAGCGTCGTTATGACAAGCTCCGCGAAGCGGCTTCTCAGCCATCCGCCAACGTCCCGCCGTCAGAATAATCGCAACGGCCTGCAACGCTGAAAGAATGCGCCGTACGCCTTCAAATTTCTGGACGTGACCAAATACGTACCTGGCGCATACTCATTTTCCACGGCCATCTCTAAAATATGAAAGGCTACGGCCACCCCCAATATATGAAAGGCTATGGCCATCTCCAACATATGAAAGGCTACGGCCACCCCCAATATATGAAAGGCTACGGCCATCTCTAATGTATGAAAGGCTCTCCAACATATGAAAGGCTACGGCCACCCCCAATATGTGAAAGGCTACGGCCATCTCTAATGTATGAAAGGCTCTCCAGCATATGAAAGGCTACGGCCATCGCCATTATATGAAAGGCTACGGCCATCGCCATTATATGAAAGGCTACGGCCACCTCCAATATATGAAAGGCTACGGCCATCTCCAACGTGTAAACGACTAAGGCCGCCGCCGTCAATAAGTCGACCCCCTTATTCGAGTTTTTTCAAATCACAATCGATGAAATCCGCTCATCGAGCTCGGCCGAAACACGACCTCAATAAGCGGAGGGACTAACTGTATGGTCAGAATCTGACCTCACGGTAATTAACGGAGTTAATCTCCTCTTGAGCTAATCCATAATTAATAAGTGGTATGGCCACTTATTTATAAGAGGATTTGACTCTTGTCCGAGGGAATCTACGAGGGCACGGCCCATTCATTCCCCCACGGGGACGGAACCTCAGCGTGGCCACGGCCATTTATTGCCAGCTCACGAAGCTCACATCTATAAATACTAAGAGTGGAAGCCCTAGAAAAGGGGGCTGCTTCTTCACTACTAGAGACAGGAGAGAGAAGGGAAAAATATACCCATCTTATGGGAAGAGAAAAACACCATTGTAAGGCTCTGAACCTCTTCATGGAGAGGCAGACCAAACAAATATTATCAATAAAGGCTTTTAATGTTTCTCCCCCTAATTCTGAGTACTTATTTTCGTTTCTTTCATTTGGTCCAATGGATTATTACGATTTGCTATGATTTTTCCGTGATTATTTGTGTTGTTTTGCACTCATAAGATATGTGATAACTTTTGAGCAAACATATAGCAAATGATAAAAATATGTGACAAAGTTATGGTCAATTTTAGAAATTTAACATTTTTCACAAATGAATTTTATCAATTTGAATAATAACTACTTCAAGTTCTCTATCAATTCTAAATCTATCTTCTGATGGATTCAATCATGGGTTCGTGAATTCAGCAATATTGAGATTTAATTTTTTATTTATTTCTTATTTTTTATATGTGCACAAAAAATAAGTATTAATAGAGTTAGATATACATTTCAGAACTCATTATTTCTGAATTATAAATCCGTCATTATCTACCTTTATAACCTATTTTTGATGAGTCACTTATAGAATCTTGGTTGAGATCCTAAAGTGGACTTGACAAGGACATTTATGACTTTAGAATATGATACCTTATCTCATTCGTGGGAGGCAACTATGAAGTTGAATTATAAGGATTTGAATTTTCTACTATTAGAACTATAGTTTATTTAGGCTTATCCTTTTTAGGTCACAAGTAAGTGTTCCAAATCATGATTTTTCATTTATATATATATATATACTTTTTGGGTAGGAGTTGGAGTGGTTTGGGGAAGGGGGGGGGGGGGGGAACCGATATTGTAGCCAAAAAGGACAAGGTCTTTCCAATAAAACTTAAATATTTCAGTACCAAAAAGGATTAGTTTATTGCAAGTACTAGTTCTTGCTCCACTATAATAATGCAAGTCAATTTTATGAAGCACATTTTACAAGATTGACAGCTTCTTCATGAATAAGTACAGCTACTTGTAGTTGTGCACCTCTTCTTTTAAAAATTAAATAAACCTTCATTAAAATGCTAATAATTGGCACCTTCAAAAACTTTTTGTATCTTCACTTACCATTAATCCACACAATTCAATTGGAATTTAACTTATATACATGGACTTTTACACTTAAGTGTATTTCAAAATATAGATGCCGGTACCCTGCCTTATTTTTCAGGTTGTTAATCCCACTTTTATGTTAGGTAGCCTGCAATTAGGAAGCGTCAAACGGTTATTTACCCTGTAAGCGCAAAAATGTTAAACTCTTTAATTTTTAGGATGTTACATGTAACTGGTAAAGTTACTTCCATGTGACTACACGGTTCGAGCCGTGGAAACAGTCTTTTGCATAAATACAGGGTAAGCTGCGTAAAATAAACCCTTGTGGTCCGGCCCTTCTCCGGACCATATTGCATATGTGAATGCTACATAGGATCAAGTGAGTTGAAATGATCCCAAGCTTCCTGCAACACACAAACTTAGCTAAATATGATTCGACAATATAAGTAAAAGGATTTCGGCTCATGAAACATAACTTAATTAATGGCATGGCTGAATAATAGTTGTAGAATTACGACGAATAGAACAATCATAGACTTAAAAGTTTAAACCAGAAAATGTATATGACTTGTAATACTCAACAATATTCAGTTTTTCATTTGCATCATAGTTTCGTGTAAGGTTCATATGCTACTTACTACACACATTATCAGTAGATAGTCAAGATTGTTTTGAAGCTTATTGAGTAAAGGTTTAAAAAGAGTAATTTTTCTTGGATTTTGTAGTTAAAAGTTAAAAATTAAAAATTACTAAACTATAATGTGAATTCAAAAATCATAAATTGTTCCTGGATTTTTCTGAATTTTGCCACTGTAAAGGATCAAAAACCGGGAATCATTCATGAAGTTTGGATTTTGTTAAAAGTTCAAATTATTGGATTTTGAAAATTCCAGCATAGTTTACTGGAGTTCCACTTGTCAAAGTTTCGAACTTCAGCACTAATTACTGGAGTTCTGTTCCATATTTTAGTTGGGAAAAAATACGCCAATTTAATCAGATCAGTGGTTACTTTGCCACTACAATTTAAAATATGGCTAAACTCAAATAATCATCCCAAAAGATTGGCCAACTCAGCCATTTTTTATTGAATGTGATGCTTGTTTGAACATCATGAAATGAATGTTGTGTGTTTCTACTTCATACGATCCTAGGAGTAAGTACAAACTCAGACATTATGACTTCTTTAGATTAGGTTTTTGAATTTATTTAAGGAGCATCGTTCCATTTCTGGCTAAATATTCAAGGTTCGATTGAGATCGTTCAAGAAATGTTCATAGGATCATGACAGTGGGCGGATTTATAGCTCAAATTATGGGACATGTTAACCCTTCGCCTTTCCGTCAGACAAGGTATTTTATGTACATATTTTTTAGAATTGGTCTAACACCCATGTTCCAAAAAGATTGAATAGTGTGCTTGGTTGAATATTAAATTATTTACCCAGAGAAATATGGATGAATACATACTTAAAACTTCTTTCTATTTTCTTTTTAGTGATGTACCCGTTCAAGAAATTCTAGATTCGCCTCTGGTTCAGTGCCACCCAATAACTCTTATTAAAATGCGTGGCATGTTTGTTGAGCAAGTCTCTGTCGAGCCGCACAAATATATAAGTTGTAATTTTTGACTTGTACTATGTGAAAATTTTATTTTGTATTTTCTTACTTGTTTTTTAATTAAATAATCGGGTGGGTGTTTTTTTTTTGGTGTGTGTGTGTAGGGTAGGGGGGGGGGGGTTGCTTTAAAAAATTGGTGCTGTAGATACTGTAATTTATCATCCTTTTCTAGGGAAAGAATAGTTTATATGTGCAGTCGTCAAGGTAGTTGGCTGCTATTCGTGGGCATTCTTTGAGTTTCAAAATGATAACGATTCTCCTCCTTTAAGATCTATAATTTTGCTTGCCTTGGCTGTCAATTTTGTCTCCAATATTAATAGGATTAGACGTATTGTTTCCGAAATTTGTGAATAGAATTTGAATCTTCTTAACACTCAACAAGAGTATCCAAGGTTACTGCACATATCGTTACTGAACGGTGGAGTTTATGTCCTATAAAGAAAGAAAGAAAGAAACTGATAAATACAATCAAACAAATTATGTTGCAAAAGATCTGAATCGGTTAGGATAGTTTGAAAGTCAATTAGCCCTTCAAGGAGAGAAAAGGCAAACATGATTAAGGAAATCTTTTTGAAATATATTAATACCCTATATATAGAAAGAAAATGAACGCCAAACGTATGATGAACAAGTAGAGATGTATCACTTGCATTGCATAGATTGCATTTTTAAAATTAAAGCATAGAATCCATTTTAAACTCAGACCAAGTGTTAAAAGGAAGGAGTCCTCCCATCAATGTAAAATGCACTTACAGAATCTCAGTTTAGTTTATTTCACAGGTAATGGGTTCTCAAAATGTAACTTGTGTGGATTAATGGACAGGTAGGGGCCCCACCAAAATGGAGGATTTTACCCCCCCCCCCCCCCCCCCAAAAAAAAAGCATTCTTGTATCAATCTAACAATATTAATAACTTGAGATATTACATGTCTAATCGTCTGCATAAGTCGTTCACAAGGTTACCTCTTGGGACTTCATAGTCAATAGCTGCAACAACATCCTTCAATTTTACAACTCCTTCGCTAAGTTCGCGTTCACCAACAAGTACCATCCAAGGGATCCTCGAATCTCTGGCCCGATCAATATGCTTCATCACTTTTTTATGTATCATGAATTCTGCTTTCACTTTAGCATTCCACAATTCACCAACCAGCTCAGCAGCTAAAGCACTGTCATCACCAAGAATGCTAACGAGAACTTGAGTTTCAGTGGCTCGGATTTCCTGGAAAATTGTACACTTCAGTGAAAAACGTGGACAGAGAGAGAGAGAGGAGGAGCTTATAAAATAATAGGCGGACGAGAAAGCACATAAAGGTAGGCAATGAAATGGAGCTAGTACTACAACAAAGTTAGGACATCTTCAGACATGCAGACTGAACTTGCCATTGAGCGGATAAATAACAACAACAACAGACCCAGTAGTTTCCCACAAGTGGGGTCTGGGGATTGTAAGATGTACGCAGCCTTACGCCTACCCTGGAAGGGCAGAGAAGCTGTTTCCGGTAGACCCTCGGCTAGAGAACGACAGATCTGCACAATCAAATACTAGCTTATTTCTGTCTCCAGATTAAGAAAGTAGGATGAAATTAACCTATCCCTTTTTTTCCCTTTCTGGTAAGTATGATGAGGATTGACTTTATTAAACTATCAGCTAGGGGAAGCTTAGCCCCAGTACAGAAATCCAATCTTGTTTTTCCCTACCAGATTAATAAAGTTCCTTGTTTCCTTTTATAGATATTTGTAATTTTAAATGAAAAGTTCAAAAACGAATCTTTAGAGCAATCCAACAAAAACCCAAATCAGATCACATCTTTTAGAATGCAAACAAGAAACCACCATTTCCATTTTTCACAATACAAATTAAAACTTACCTGTTTCTTTTTACCAACAAAAGCAACTGTTAAACAAGCTCAAAAAAGCACTCAACCCCAACTCAGTTTTCCCATCAAATCTGAACCCCATTTACCCCAAAGACACAAATTTACCAAACTTCCAAATATAGAAATGAAACTATTTATGGTAATATAAAATTTTATACATACTTGTGCCAATCAAGACCAAGAACGGCAGTGACAGAGCGAACAGAAATAGCTTCAAAGAGAAGAGCAGAGAGAACAGTCTCTCAATTGTTCTCCACCAACCCCATTTTCACTCTACATTTTCAGTTTCTTGTGGGAGTACATTTGTTTATTAACTGCATTATGTGCACCATGAAATGCTAGGGACATTCATCAAGTCTTGAGTAGGTCTGTAATAGTATCAGTACTACCGCTTTGTTATCATATTGAATTATGTGAACTGTCTCATTTATAATCTTAAAAGAAGGCTCAAAGATGCTAGAGCTGGGACACTTTTATTTACTTATTGATGTGCAAAAAGTAGAGAAGGTGAAAACTACCAAAGTCTATTTCAGAACAAATCAGATATGTTTATTTAGCTACTATCACCTGATTCTTGTCTTTCTGAACCTGTTCCATGATTGCAAATACTCTCTCGATTCCCAGACTAATCCCAACAGCAGGAACCTGCCGTGTGCCAAACATCCCTATTAGATTGTCATAACGTCCACCAGCAGCAATCGAACCAACCTGCAGGCATTTCCAGACCAGCAGTAGTGCTCAGAGAAGAGAAACTTTCATTTATGAACATTTCATGCACTGAAAAATATAATAGGAAGAACAACGAAGTAGGAACAGAGAGTTATATATTGGTATATGCCATAATCAAACTACTAGAACTTCACCATCAATTTGATAAACAGATGGGTCGGTCTTTCATCAGAGTATAATGATAGGACATTTAAAGAAAACGAGGCTGCATTTGGAGGCTTGGAAACATGCTGTTCACCTTGGAAAGAGTCAATTACCTAGAGTAGCGTTCAACTCCGAACATAGTATGTGAGACAAGAGGAATCTACAATTATGTGCACTGGTTACTCCAGTTTAGATTACTTTTCAGCAATATGAAAGTCAAAGCAAAATGATCATAGGTACTTGAGAGATACTTTCGACTCCTGACAATGTTGAGAACTCAAACAATTTATATATAAACTTCTTACATGCCTGAATGCACAAAATCTGAATTGATTATCACCACATCAACAAGCCAAAAGTTGCAAAAGCATAGCTAACTGGAACAAAAAACTCCTCAGCACACTGAGAGATCTACCTGAGTAGCTCCTTTAAAGACAGCTTCGAATATGACTCCTGTGTAGTAGTCAAGACCTCTTGCAAGGCTCAAGTCAAAAACGACTCTGTCAATACACCTGGACCTCTCAAGAGCTTTAAACATGATGTCTAATTCATCCAATGCAAGTGAGGATTCATTGTTCTCCACGAAACTACGTTCCTGCTTAAGCTTAGATAATAATTCCACAGGAGGTCCCCTCCATTTGACAAATGTACCAATTCTGTCTGATATCTCATCACTTAAGCCTTTCTCATCCACCTGGTACAAAATACAGTGGCATTAGAGTGCTAATGACATGCTCGCGCTCTTCCGTTTCCGTTTCACTTTAGATGATGAAGTTTGACTTGGCATAAAGTTAAAGAAAAAATTAAGAAGACTTTTGAAATATGTGGTCCTAAAAGCTTAAGGGGCAAAAGTTTTGTAGGCCACGACATTTGTGTGGCTATAAAAGCTTCTCATTGAGGGTAAAGTGGGTAAAATAAAAAGTTTAAAGTTAAATTGTTTCCAAATGTAGAAATGCGTAATTCTTTTTGGAACGGACTAATAAGAAAAGTGTGTCATTTAAATTGAAATGGAGGGACTAATATTGTTGACAGATTTTTCAACATAAGTCTCTTTAGTATTTCTTTTTACGAAGACATAAGTCTCTTTAGTAATTTGATTAAAAGATCTAGAAAAGCAGTATTTTTCATGTCATTCCTATGTCCCTTAGGTACATATTGACATCTAATTTCACCCTGAAATTGATCAATGGCCCTTGAAAAGTAAATGACTGAAATATGAGCAATCTTAAGAGGCAGGAACAACAATGATTTTAGAAAATAGATAATCAAATATTTAAGAAGAAAACTACTCAGTAGGAGAAACTAAAACGATTCACAGATTGCAGTGAGATACTAGAAAAAACCATAAGGAGGGAGTAACCTTAAGAGAATCCTTACCTTCTAACATGCTAGAAGTCCACAAGAACATATGAAAAACATGATTTATAAGTTAGATTTTGCATTGAAATTCGAGATCATCCTGGTATCCACACCCCAAGGAAGAGGCGAGGGAACCATAGAAGAAACTAACATTTCTTCCGTTCATTATATTATCATTTTTTCAATGTTTTAACACCAAAACAGACCAGTCAGTTGAACAATTCAACTGGGAATCAGTAGCACTGCCGTCCAGTTAGACCAAGTTTTGACTTGGTAAAGAATCTGTGAGCTATGGTTGAACCAAACCAGACAGCATCAATGGGTCATCAAAATTCTCATCTCATTGCCCTCCTGATTGGCTTTAATATTGTAAACGCCGCAAGAAAAAAAAATTCAAACTAATCTATAGCCTGAAAGTTCTGGAATTTAGAGCACTAAATCCCCCCAACAAAACAAATATGCAACAAAAGCCAGGGAGGTGAAGGAACATTGGCAGTCCAGCAACGCACAAGAGAAGAAACGAAGTGTAAACCTAGGTTGTGTTTCAAGTAGTCCAACCAAGAGAAAATTGCTTAGGTTATAGGAAGAGAGAATACAATTCATTAGGTGTTTTTGCTACATTGAACAGCGCATGAATCAGCATGTTTAGTTGCACTTGTTTTTCATTTTGTGTTAATTATAGGAAAATTGATCCTCTAGTCACACATATTATAGACTAGGAGTTAACAACCGAGCCCTGAGATAGCTTTAAGATGACCGAAATGCCAACATATGCAGAACCAAGAATGAGAGAAACCAAAACTAGCAAGCCAGTACTAAGCAAAGCACCAGTAACTGATAAAATATTGAATAGCTATCTAAATAAAATGTACAAGTTTATGCCGACCTGAGATGATGCCTCACCATTTCTTTTTTTATCTGCTCAAACGATTGTTTATCCAGCTTGTCAATGCTTGAACAAATGGTTCTGAATTTCTCTTGTGGCACCCCGCATATAGCTAACATACCATCAAGCAGCTTTCTGTGATTAAGCTTTACCTGAATAAAAAATAGATGCTTTACATAATTAGTTAATGTCATACACCACTAATAGGATTCCCTAAGATTGTAAGAGAAACGATACCAGAATGTTCTGGATTATAAGAAACGTAAAGAGAATATATACACAAATAAAATTGGTATAACTCCGGGCAGATATGCATAGCCACAAAACAATTAGAAGATTTAAATTGCCCCAATGAAATAGCCAAAAATACTGTGGTAATGTCAGATAATGATTTGAGAGCATGCGGAGGGAGAAAAGGGGGCAGGGGAGCAAGCAAGAATCATAAGACAAAATCATATTTCAAGTGATGGGGACTAAATTGTGTCCTATCAGGATTAATATCATTCCAAGGTCAACTAACAAGCATTGATTGAATTTGGACATGGCTTGAGAACCATTAGAAAGTTTACCTCATACTCTCCAATATCAAGCTCATCTAACAACTCGGTCAAAATCTTTATGACCTCAAAATCAGGCATCATCTTCTCAAACTGACCAGCTATATCAAAATCACATTGGTAGAATTCACGGTATCTACCCTTAGACGGGTTATCTCTTCTGTACACCTTAGCTATCTGATAACGCTTGAAGGATGTCAGACCATTCATTGCTACGTATCTAGCAAACGGAACTGTCAGGTCATAACGAAGAGAGCAAAGTTCTCCCCCCTGCAAAACGTTGACGGGGAAAGGGAATTCATCAGTACCAAAAAGATCAGGAAAAATACACAACTCGGATTCTAATACTGAAAATAAAATGCACCTCTTAAACCTTGTGTGCACGTCGCAAATATATGTGTATGTGTGCATGCGTGAAACTCACATGTGACAAGATGCACCAGCAAATCAGCAAATAAATAGCAGTTAAAACAGCTAGCACACCTGATCAGCAAGGTCATAGATTAATTTTGAGTCTTCCCCGTATTTTCCCATCAGTGTCTCTCTCATTTCAAAAGCGGGAGTATCCAAAGCTGAAGCACCATGCCTTTTGAAAACCTCAACTATAATTGAGAATGCTTTCTCTCTTATAGCCATCTGTTCTTTTGCAAAATCACGCGTACCCTGTGACAAAGAAAGTGAACATTCAGATTTGATGTTAGATGAAAAGTTAACAATATCCATTTTGTGCACCTACAAAACAAAGCTATAACTATTATATTCTCTTTTAAGTTGATATGTCAATGACGAGGCGATAAGAATATCAGGACTTAAACTGAAGGTATTTTAATTTCCGAATTAACAATTCTACCTCCTCTAACACTGTTCGATAAGGAAACAAATTAACAGAAAACATTGTGAAGGTAAGTTAAAGATTTAGTTCCTCTTTCTGCCAAGGGGATGAAACATACAAATTCAGAAATAAGAATCCAACTTCAACATAAAAGACTCCTGATAAAATAGACACTGCACAATAAGTTTACAGCATAATGCCTTAGCTTCTTAAGTGATTTAGCCTTTCTAAGTTCTAGCCAATATTGTTAGCCATAAAGCTGATGCAGAAACTTCCCCGCACAATCTTTCTTCGGTCCAAAGGGATTTATAGCTGTTAAGGATTCATAACTCACACTCCGCTTCTGAATCCTCTCATTATAGGCCGGCCAATTTTGCCGTTGCATCACCTAAAACCTAGTGTACATCCTTCAGCATTTCCATCCAGTTGCTGGAAAACCTCCACCAAACTCAACATTGACAGAAACTATTCCATAAGAGAAGGCATTGAGCAAGCATAACAATTGAATATCACACTGTTTCTTTTTTGTTCCTTTAGTAAATTGAACATTAAAGTGTTTAAAGGGAAATTGAGTGATAGCGTAAGAGTTAGATTACTTCTGTTTTCGTTAAACTTGAGACTTTTTACAAGGATAAACATCAGAACTTATTCAGAAGTAATAAATATTAAAGGAAACATATTCATATTCTAAATGACTGCTGCCAAATTTCTTATTTTCTTGCGCTTTTAAATAGAATGTTTCCGTAGCTCTTGAGCTATATAGTGTTATCGGGTATAAAGGGGCATACGCAGGGATTTATTAAAGTTCTTGGACCATTCCAGCATTGTCTTAAGGATTCGGTATCATTTGACCTGGTAACAAAACCAGATTAGCAGGTTTCCAGCATTGTTTTATGTGTAGCCCGCATATCTTTTTCACATAAACAAATAAAGGAGACAGCCAAGTATTAAACCAGTTCCCAAATTATCACAGCTACGAATAATTCAATGAGCGGGGAAAAAGACAACACAGTGTGGTTCTTACCTTTGGGAGTTTAGGCAACCGCCGGCTCTCATTGCTCTCCACAATATCTTTCACCTTTCTAAGTAATGTGCCAAATCCCGAGTCCTTCGGGTCCAGCAGAGACAAGAAATGGCGAACCAAATTCTCGAATGCCTCAGTCTGAATAGGCATGCTCAGCAGCCTATCCTTCAAAAATTGCAGCAGAGCAGTGGTACCTTTACCAAGAATCTTCTTCTTCTTGCCTCCTTTTTTACCTGCTTTTGCACTGTCCTCGCATACACTCGTATTACCACTGATAAAGTCTTTTTCTTCCAGCGAAAAGAAAGCAGCTAAGGCCTCCCATGAAACTATTTTCTCTACCATCCCCAGTAAGGAGTTAACATCATGTGAAAACTTAACATATTCCTCATCCGAGTGAGCTGAAACCAAAGACGCAAAAACAGCTTTCAGCTGATCAGGCCGAGGACATTCTTTTTGCAGCATTGCAGAAATTTCATCATCTCTGGTGCCCTTCGCTCGGTTATAACTGATGTTGCCCAAATCTTTAAGTGCCACAGCCAATGAAAACAACGTGGTGCACATTGCACTAGCTGTTCCAGAAGATCCTGAATTGGATACAACAGCAGAGTTCAGTTGCACACGTGTGCTGGAGTGCAGGAGCCGGCAAATTTCTCTAAACTTGCCGTGCACAACTGGAACACTAGAAACTGCAGGTTCATCACTATTTTTGTTCACGAATTTAGAACCGTTGAGTAAGATCTTGACGTCAGCAGCCACGGAAACGACGTCCTTGGCAGTGGAACCATCACCGGAATCATTCAAGTTGAAAGCTGATATGTCCGCACCCAAAGCCTCGCAGGACAAGGCAGCAATGGCGTCAATAATAACAGACAAAGCTGAACTTCTATGATCCAATATAGCGGAGATTCCAGATATTGCTGCTACAGAAAAATCGCCTGGCGAAACGCCTTCAATAGTATTATCAAACGAAATGGAGGACACGTCATTGAGGATGATATCAGAGAGCTGAGTGACGGCAGCGGAAGACGAAGAAGAGAGCAAGAGCTTGTTAAGGAGAACTACAAGAGAAGCTTTAGACTCATCGGGTGTTAAATTACTGAGTACTGAAAATGCGGAAGATTGTGTAGGAGCATTAGTGCTGTTACTGGTTTTGGAATTTGAGGAGGATGATACTTTGGAGAGTGCTGAAGAGTCAATGCTCAGGCGACAGAGTCCGTTGGCGATTTCGAAGACGGAGGAGGATGACAGTGATGAGCCTTTTCCACCCACAGTAACCACGCGTCTCTCTTCTGCCATGGAAATTGATTCGCCGGCAAACTCGCGGCGGTGAGGGTTTGAAAAGAATTACTCCTTGTTTGTTTGGGAAAGAAGGGAATAATGGGGCTTTGTTTGGATTTTGGGCTTAGTGGGCTGCTGAGTACCTAAAGGCTTTGTGGATGGATGGTTTAGTTTTGAGTTTATCTGGATCACGGTTGGACTTGGGAGGTTTGCCGGGTGATTTTTAAAAATAGCCAGATTTACAACTAGTCGTTCAAAAATAGCCCAATTTCAAAAGTAATCGAAATTTAGCCACTTTTTATGTAAAGATAAATCTGAGCGAAAACACTGTACTTGAACTCCAGCATATTATACTGGAGTTCCAGGATAGTATGCTGGAACTCCAGCATAAATACACTAGAACTCCAGCATAATATACTGGAGTTCCAGCAAGTATAATGGTCCAGTATAATATACTGGAGTTTGGAGCACCAATGCTCCAGTCTCCAGTATATTATACTGGAGCCAGCAAAGTATACCGGTCCAGCATAATATGCTGGAGTTCATACACAAGTGCACCGAACTCCAGTATATTATGCTGGACCGGTCTCTATTGCAGCAAAACGGTGGCTATTTTTTATTGACTTGGTAAACGCTGGCTATTTTTGATTGACCAGTCCGAAAACTAGCTATACCGTGAAATTTTGGCAGGTTTGCCTCCTTCCCCTGTTTTGACGGGGAGAAATTTAAAAGAAAAATTGGCATCCTATAACAACCCATAATAGAAATTGATAATTTTCTAGCCTTATATTAGGTTTGGCAAAGATAACCCCAAATAATTGGCATTATATAGCCAAATCCTAAAAAAACCTACTCTCTTTTATATTCTCTCTTAAAAAAACTACACGCTTATTTTGGCTTCCCTCCCCCTTTCTCTCCTTGTATTTCTTCTTCTATCTCTTCTCTTTTGCTCTCATAGTTTAGCAAAATTCTTGCAAATTATGCAAAAATAATCAGTGTAATTAAAAGATAAGGTTGATCTCACATCAAAGAAAATCATAAGCAAAAACTAAGAGAGAAAAAATATATCTCAACTTTGTTTTTCCTCTCTCTTCTTTTTTTGTTGGTTGGATTGAATGAGTGGGTGTGATTGAAATTGGTTGAAAATACTTAAACGAGGTTATATACAAAATTTTGAGCAAGATTAGCAAAAACTAAGAGAGAAAAAATATATTTCAACTTTGTTTTTCTCCTCTCTTCCTTTTTTTGGTTGATTTAATGAGTGGGTGTAATTAAAATTGATTGAAAATACCTAAACGAGGCTATATACAAAATTTGAGCAAGATTAGAAGTGATTTAGACTGGTTTCGGGCAAAAAATCAGACATAAAAATCCAACTGCGACATGTGTATATCACGTTGTATATCGTGTACATCAGTGTATATCACACACAAGTTTGTAAGGACGTCTGTGTATATCACTTTGTATATCGGTATAAAACACAATTTTTTTATGGACGCCTGTGTATATCACATTGTATATCGTATATATAACAAAAAATTTCATGGATATACACAGATACACATAATATACATGAGATATCACCGATGTACATAGAGATATACACGGGTTACAATAAGGGATACACATGTGGAGTCGTCTTGAACTTGAGTTTTCAATCTGAAATGTGTTATACAAAGAAGGAAAATAAAATTTTAATAATTTTTTTTGATATACACATTGTTATTAGGTTATACACTCTGATATACAAATAATATAATTACTAATTATTGATTAAAAAGGAAAATAAATTTTTGATATAGCATGTTTAACCAAGTTCTAAAATATAAAAATAATAAATATAATTGTGGGAGTAAATAATATTTTAGTATACAAAGAAAATTAATTTGATGTACACAAAGAAGAAAAATAAACTTATGATATCTATTTTGGTATACATATGTCCGATGTTCTATACACTGTGATATACAAATAATTGTGACGACCCAAAGGGTCATCACCTGTTTCCTCATTCATTCTGCGCTTCCGAGGCCTTGAAAACCTCATTTTTTACTTGCCTCGATTTTCATGCGCAGTCCGGGCGCGTAGCCGGAAAGCTTTTATGTTGAAATATGTGAATTCTGTGAAAAATTTGAAGAATTTTGATATTAATATGTTTAAGGTTGACTTCGGTCAACATTTTTGATAAACGGACCCGGACTCGAGATTGGACGATCCCGGAAGGTCCGTAGAAAAATATGCGACTCGGGCATGTGCCCGGAGTCGAATTCCGAGGTCTAGAGCTCGAGAAATAAATTTTTCTGTGAAATTGTTTTTCTGAAATTATTAAGGAAAATGGAAATGAAAATTGATTAAAAGACTGTGGTATCGGGCTCGTATTTTGGTTCCGACGCCCGGTACAAGTCTTAAATATGTGTTAAGCGCTTTCTGTAAAGTTTGGTCGAAATCGGACGTCGTTTGACGTGTTTCGGACCTAAATATCTAAAGTTTGAAGTTTATGAAGTTTGAAAGGAAAATGATGATTTTGAGGCTTGATCCAATGATTTTGAGGTTATTTTGGCGATTTGATCGCTCGAGTAGGTCCGTAAGATGTTATTGAGTTAGGGTGTGTGATTGGTTAGGAGCCCCGAGGGCTCGGGAGTGTTTTCGGAGGTGTTCGGGGTGGTTTTGGACTTAGGATGATATCAGATTTTCTGCAATTTTTACACAGGGATTTCCTTCTTCGCGATCGCGCTCTTCCCCACGCGATCGCATAGCACTGAGTCGTCTTCCTTAGCGATCGCGTCTTGAACCACGCGATTGCGTAAGCCAAATCCTTGGATCCCCAGTAGTTCTTCTACGCGATCGTGTAACCCTCCACGCGATCGCGATGACCAGTCAGTGGTACCCTTCGCGATTGCATCCCTATTCCCGCGATCGCGTAGGGCAATTTTGCCCAGCGAATTTTTAAGTTAAAAACAGAACAGTAGCACGGGATTTTTCATAAAAACACACGAAACCCTTTCTTCTCCAAGCACTTAGGCGTCCATTGAAGCTCCCTTTCATCAAAACTTCTTGGGTAAGCATTGTTCAACTTGTTTCTTTCAATTTCCTTCATTAATTAGTGAATTCCTAGCCCTAAAAACATGAAATCAAGGTAGAAATTATGGGTTTTGGGTAGAGTTAGGGTTTTGAGAATTTTGGGTGATTCAACCTCAATTTGGGGTCGAATCTTAAAACAAATTATATATTTGCACTCGTGGGGTTATGGGTGATCGGGTTTTGGTCCGAGCCTAGAGTTTGGACCATGTGGGCCCGGTGTCTAATTTTGGTATTTTTGGAATAATGCTAGAAAATTCATATCTAGGCTATGAGAAATTGCCATTGAGTCTTTATTGATATTGTTGAATTAATTATGCCTAGATATCACTGTATTGGAAGTGGAATCACGAGGTAAAGCGATAGTTGAGGATTAAGTGGATTTCAAGGCTTTGAGGTAAGTGTTTGGTTTAACCCTAGCTTGAGGGAATAGGAGTTGAGTCTTGTTGCTAAATGCTATGTGATCGAGTACGATGTATAGGCATGGTGACGAGTATCTATACATTGGTGTCTAGCATGACCGTGAGTCCTTATAACGTGATTATCATGACTTGGTTGTGAACTCCGTGTTTATTGGAGGATTTCTATATGTTGTGAATAGCATGTGAACGGTAATATGATCATTTGATTTTCCTGGGAGCATAGGCTCGAATTGTGATACGAATATTGAAATCATACGAAATGACTTGATTCTTCGGAGCGTTGGCTCAAAATAGTAGAGTGAATTATAAGATAAGAAAAGTAAGAAAGAGAAAGCGTTGTTGGTTATTCCCTTGCCGGGATGTTTGTCAAATATTTATTTATTTTTATGCCCCTTAATTGTGACTGTTGTTTGGGGAGTCGGACTGTTAAATGATACTGAGGATCGGGTTGCGCGCCGTTAAATGATACTGAGGATCGGGTTGCGCGCCGCAACAATGATACATGATAAATGATATGGGTCGGGTTGCCGCCGCAACAATGGTATGTATTGTGGGAGCGGGTTGCACGCCGCAACAATAGTAATTATGGAGCAGGTTGCACGCCGCAACAGTTATTGAGGCTATGTGTTTGTATTTGAGTATTGATTCTTTGTTCATTGTGAACCTAAGCTGTTTTAGTTGTTACTCTGGATTGCTGTTAATATTGTATCTCCCCTTAGTATGTCTCCCTCCTCTTGTTGTTAATTACTTGACATTCGATTCCCGCTGTATATTTATAACTGCACAGGTTTATGTGATGTCCAGTCTAGCCTCGTCACTACTTCGTCGGGGTTAGGCTAGACACTTACCAGCACATGGGGTCGGTTGTGCTGATGCTACACTTCTGTGTATTTTTGCACAGGTCCAGGTTTTGAGGAACAGCAGCAGCAGTAGTTCGGAAGCAGGCGATTCATATTCACGAGACTGAGGTAGCCTTACAGGCGTCCGCAGGCCCGGCGTCTCTTCTCATTGTTTTCTTTTAGACTGTTGCCTCATTGTTTTCGAGACAGACAGTTGTTATATTTCTTTCAGACCTTTGTATTTAGTTTATTCTTAGTGGTTCGTGAGTAATGTGACACCAAATCTTGGGTAGAGGTTGTTTTTGACTATTCCGCGTTTTAAATTCATCATTTTAAGACAGACTTCCGCTATTGTTCTTATTAGACTTTATGTTCTATATTGATGTTATAAACTGTTAAAGATAATTGCTAGTGATGGAAAGGTAATTAAGTTGGCTTGCCTAGCTACCCCGAGTAGGCGCCATCACGACTCTGATGGTGGGAAATCCGGGTCGTGACAATAATACAATATTTTCACTGTGATTTACATTGATATAAAGGCAGCAATAACTATATATATAATTTTATATTATTGATATACAAGGAATAATATTATTTATATACAAAGAATGAAAATAAAATTTTAATATACATGTTGGTATAGACAAAGAAGAAGAAAAAAGTTGTGATATACATATTATTATTGTGATATATATTTATTGGCTATTTGATGCCAATATCTATAACTAGGGCTATTTTCTGCCAATTATATGAGTATGTTGTTATACCATGCCAAAACCCCAATTTAAAAATAGCCAGATTTACAAGTGGACATTCAAAAATAGCCACAGTTTCAAAAGTAATTGAAATTTAACTACTTTTCATGTAAAGATAAATCTGAACGAAAACACTGTTCAAAATCCGGAAAATACTTCAGTATAATATACTGGAGTTCCAACATAAGTATACTGGACCGGTCCCTGTTGCAGCAAAATAATGGCTATTTTTCAATGACTTTGCAAACGCTGGCTATTTTTCAATGACCAATCCGAAAACTGGCTAGCCCGTGCTATTTTAAGTGTTTTGATTGTGTGTGTATGTGTATCCTAGACCTAGAAGCAAGGCAGCTTTGGCCATAGACCATGGCCGTTTGTCTGAAGTCAGTGTTTGCACATTTGGCCTCTTTTACCAACCTAACCCTTCTTACATTATTCACTTAAATTAAATAGGAACTCTATTATATGCAAGTTGCACAATAATACTACTACTTTTAAACTGTATTGGAGTTGCAAATTTTCGATAGCAAATGATAAAAATCAGTGACAAAGTTATGGTCGATTTTAGAAATTAAACATTTTTCACAAATGAATTTTATCAATTTGAATGAATAACTATTGCAACTTCTCTATCAATTGTAATCTAGCTCTCTGACGGATTCAATCATGGGTTCGTGAATTCAGTAGCATTGAGATCTAATTTTTTTACATATACGCACAAAAGATAAGTATTGATAGAGTTAGATATACATTTGAGAAAACAATATTTCTGAATTATAAATCTGTCGTCGTCTACCTTTAGAAGCTATGTTTGATGAGAATCTTGCTTGAGATCCTAAAGTTTAGGACATTTATGACTTTAGAATATGATACCCTATCTCATTGGTGGGAGGCAACTATGAAGTTGATTTATAAGGATTTGAAATTTCTACTACTATAACTATAGTTTATTTAGGCTTATCCTTTTTAGGTCACAAGTAACGGTCCCAAATCCTGATTTTTCATTATTTCATTCTAAAGATTATTTCATTTTTTTGGGGGTAGGAGTTGGAGTGTTTAATATTGTAGCCAAAAAGGACATGGTCTTTCCAATAAAACTTTGGTAAACCAATAAGGATTAGTTTATTACAAGTACTAGTTTAACATTACACTGACTTTTACACTTCAATGTATTTTAATATGTTGAAGCCGGTAACCTGCCTTATTTTTCAGGTTGTTAATCCTACTTATTATGGACGGTAACTTGCAGTTATCTTCTAGGTAGTGTAAACGTGTTATTTACATTGTAAGCGTAAAAAAGTTCAACTCTTTAATCTTGAGGATGCCTATATGTACCAAAAACTTCAGGCTCGCCTTTGATTTCACCAACAAAGAAGTTGAGTGAGGAATCAGAGTTATGTTGATACAACAACAACAACAACAACAACAACAATCCCAGTATATTCCCACAAGTAGGGTAAAAAAGTTCCTGATTAGCAACTGTTCTTTTCTCATTTAAATCCATAATAAGGCCAGCTTTCTGCTGCCTACTATCACATGTTGTAACAACTTTCACTAACTCATAACTATGCTGTGGCAAAAAGAATATATGAACTTTGATGAAAGTCTTTGTCTGCTCTTTTAAGTATAAATGTACCAGTTTATGGTATGTTGTGTGGAGTGGATATGTAAGACATATCTGCCTGGTATGTACACATATGAACAGATTTTTCGTAACCGTGCCTCCTCAGATACCACATTGCATATGTGAATGTTACATAGGACCAAGCGAGTTGAAATGATCCCAAGCTTCCTGCAACAAACAAACTTAGCTAAATACGATTCAACAATATAAGTAAAAGGATTTCGGCTCATGAAACATGACTTAACTTAATAGCATGGCTGAATAATAGTAGTGGAATCACGACGAATAGAACAATCATAGACTTAACTGTCTAAACCAGAAAATGTATATGACTTGTAATACTCAACAATGATCAGTTTTTTCATTTGCATCATAGTTTCTTGTAGGGTTCATATGCTGCTACACACTCACACTATAAAAGTAATGTTGTAAGACTTGCTCTAGGAAAAAAATTGCTTTATATTTAGTGCTGACATGTCTAAAACCTGCATCCGAAACTGGGATTTTTGGCTTTGGAAAAAGTTACATGTACTATTCAACAAAATAATAAGGTACCTGAAGAATATCAAAAACTTTTTCTGCAATGTATTTCTGGTGAGCAGCAGCACCCTTTTGTTGGAGCTTATCCGGATGTATATAGAGTAACGCTCTCTGATACGCTCTCTTCACTGCACTTCCTTCAATTAAATCCATTAACGCCACAGGCTTCCATCCACTTTCTGGCCATAAAACCTGTTTAAAAATGATTGTGCTTTAACAATTAGAGAAAAAATCCTATTCCTTTCCACAAATATAACAATAGGAAGAAGTTTTAAGGTCATATTGAGGAAAGCCACAAAAAAAAGATGTAAAAGAGGAAATACTCTTACAAGTTGTAAGGTTGAGAGCAATGAGCGAATATTTCCTTTCCTCCCTTGTGACCATTGCCTAATTTTAGCATCTGAAGCCTATAATATAATAGCAAACAATTACAATCATGTTATGGATGCTTGAATTCAGCAGAGATACCGACAAAAAGAAATAAATTACTTGGTTGTCCTCAGATTTGCTATTAGTTTGTGAAGCATTGTCCTGGTCTTCAAATAATTCTTCCACCTACGAAAAGGTAAACTATCTCATCAGTAACACAAATATACAACTGAGCTATTCCACAAATGTGCTTCCCCTTTAGTTGCAAAGATCTGAAGCCATATGACCCGACCTATTAAGACATCAAACTGGTAACAAGTTGCATACAAAAATAGGATGTTTCTGTTTCGTCTAACATATTTCTTCCCTCTTCTAATACTTGCATTACTTCTTCTTTTTTGGGTACAGCATAAAGTTGCAATGCCAAACATCATAAATGCTCACAAACAGTAAATTAAACAAACTTAGAGAAGGACTCATACCACATAATTTCCACCAAATAGATCATCCATGTTTCCAACTGAAGCTTTTCGATCATCTCGTTTTGACTCTGCCAGAAACACACAAGTGTGGAATTGCTTTATGGTATAGAAATGAGTAAAAGGTGATGCTGCCATTACCAACTATTCCTTTAACATTTGCAGGCTACAGTGGAAATGAACTATTGGAATCGAAAAAATAAAAGATGATTTTAACTTAATTGACGACAATAATATAACTAACCATTAGTTGATGGATCAGCCTTTTGATCTGAATAATCTTTAGTCTGAGGAGTTGATGTTTTCGTTTGGGAATATTTAGTTGTTTTTTCCTGCTTGTTAACATTTTGGCGTACCTGCAAAAAGCAAGACATAGAATCAGAAAATTCTACAGATCACTACCAGGAAACAACGGTGAACCAACTGTCCCCGTGCCTACATTTTGAGTTGCATCTTGCGTCTTGTTAACGGTGGGGAACCGAACTTTCTCATTTGCTTTTGGCATGTTGAAACTCTTTTCACTTTCAACTCCACTATTGCTACTAGCTTTCCATCTAAAGCTTTTACTTCGGCTTTCACCTTCTTGAGGTGTCGAATGAACCTCGTGGTTGAACATCTTTACAAAGTCTTGAACCTTTCCTTTAATTCCAGCTTTAGTAGAATTCTCGGTTGATCTTAATGGAGAAGCTTGCGGACTACCTCTGTTAACTCCTGTATCTACTATAGGTTTTTTGTCTAAACCTCTCTTCCCTTTTCTCTTAGCTTGTGGGTTGCTTTTTTGCTTGTTGTAACTGACCTCAACATCATCTTTCTTCAAATTTTTATCAACCTCGCCATCAATTTTCTTCACATTTTCCTTGACTTTAACCATTGATCGTGCTTCTGTTCTCGTAGCTTTGACTGTATTACTCTTCCCTTCTGTTTCTTGTGCCATCATAACGTCGTCTGCAAAGCAAAAAAACATTTTTGTGTAAGACAAACTACAAATGTCTGTAGTTGCCAGGTTTGAAATTAGAAAGTACCTTTTTCCTCGGCCTCATTAACTAAAAATGCACGAAGAGGCTTCAACTCATCCTTTGTAGTTTCTTCCGAGTTCTTTGGAATTTCTATCTGGATTCCCTCACCTAAACCTGTCTTCTGTCTGAACTGAGGTTCTTCTGCTTCCCTTTCAGTTCTTAAGTTAGTGTCATCAACTCCAGGGTCAACTTTAACACTTTGAAGGGGTTTTGACTTTGGAATGCCGACAGTTTCCCCAGCGATACCATTTGCATTGTCACCTCTCTCGGAGGTCTGTCTTGTAGTACTAAAGGACTGAGAATTCCCATCCCTGGATATGTTGTGGTTTTCTCCTAGTGGAGAGCTGGTATCCATGTAATCATTCTCTATCCTTCCATTGGAGCTAGAACATCTTTCAAGTTTAATCTTATCTTTAAACTTGAAATGCTTCCCTCCCTTCAGTGGAATAAGTACGGGAACTCCTTTTCCTGCCCACTTGTATATGGAGAAATGAAATTGGTATTCATCACTTGAAGCTTCCGTGCTTTCTCCATTCGTCTTCAGATTCCCTCCTATGTCTTGCTCATCAGATTCAGACATGTATCTTAACTCATCACCAATACTAGTACCTTCACGGGATAATGGACTTTGTCGATAAAATGTGGGAGCATCATTTTTCATCTCTTTCTCTCGCTTCTTTTGTGGACTATGACTTCCCGAAGCAAATAAGGGAAGATCTGTTGCTTTTGCCAACTTGGCAGGAAGACTGGAGAGCAAACAAACACTAATAATCAATCTATGAAACAACAATGTAATAACTGCTTGCTCCTTAGAAAATCCTACTACTACGACCACCAAACGTTAAAAAACTAGAATTGATGTTGTCACATAAAGTTCATCTAAACTGAAATTATTGACTTCCTGTAAAAGATATAGATTGAAACAACTCTAGTAGGCACACAATTGGCTTATACCATTGTTACAATACTACCACTGTGCCCAAAAAGGACCCCAAAAGGAGTACAGATTATCGCCATTAATTCAACAGCAAGTAATTGTTAACATTCTTTCCTGTTTTACAGTGTAAAGGCCAGCTACTGCTGCTTTAAGCTCTATGCACTGACAGATTATCAGGTTAAGTTGACCTACAACATGTAACTAAAATGTAACCCGGAAACCATTGTAACAGCCTACTATAACCGGTCAGAGGCGGATCCAAGATTTAAGCTCTATGGATTCAACCTTTGAGGTTCTTAGTAGAGAATCCATTACATTTTTTAAGTTATGGCTTCATATTTATCTACTGAACTTTTACACTGTCAAAAGTACTGGATTCATATGAACCTGGTACCTTAAAGTTGCATCCCCCGACCTAAAGTATAAAAATTTGTTACACTGTCAGCATATATAACTTAAATCCTTCCACATATTAACTCAAAAGCAAAAGCAAAAGAAAAGAGGTACACAAAGTACCTGAATTGAGCTGGGAGTGAAGTGCCAAAAGCTTCAACTTTTGGTGACAAAGGTCGAACAGGGCTTAAAACTCTGGAACCAGGATTTGAGCCAAAGGGATCCCTATAACTCCTCCTCGGCGACTCATCAACTCTAAATATATCATTATAGAAATCTTCACCTTGATTTCGCCTTCTATTAACATTTTCTGCCCCAAAAACTGGCTTTTCATACGAATTGCGCGATGAACCTGCTGAATCTTCTTCATACTCCATTGGGTCATTGAAACTATGCCTCTTTCTCCCTTCTTGGATTGAAAAACGCCTCGGGGGACCCCCGAAAACATCGTTAAAATCCATGTCCATGTCACTAGATGAGTTCTCAAATGATCTTTGAGGACCATTTTCGAATAAAACATTCTCCTTCTGGGAAATTCTCTCCATTGAAAACCAAGATTATAAAAATGGATAACTTCTAAACAATAAATTCAAATACAAAAAAATGGCGGGAAATTATTGAAACTCCAATTCTTTAGGCAACCTGGGTTCATGCAAGAACATGTGTGTGAACCTTGAGAGAAATTAATGCATGTTCGAAGTGTACTTTGGTTTTGAATTCTAAGATTTTCACGAAAATGATGTGTTTTTGTTAAATGCTTAAAAATTGAAAATTATGTGGTTGGAAGTTATGAACAGAACACAAGACAGGTAAGTGGGGTTACGACGTTTTATGTGAATAGACTACATACCCAATACTAATATTTTAGTGGGAAACTGAAGCCACAGGATATGCTGGTGAGATAATGTTATGGCTGTGAATAGTGTGGATAAGAGAAGACAATATTGCAAAAAGACAAAAGGAGAAAGAATATTAGCCCCACTAGCAAATTCTAGTTTTTCTTGCTCAGTTTCGGGGAGCCTTGGCATAACTGGTAAAGTTTTTGCCATGGAGGTCACAAGTTCGAGCTGTGGAAACAGCCTCTTGCATAAATGCAAGGTAAGGTTGCGTACAATAGACCTTTATGGTCCGGTCCTTCCCCGGTCCCCGCGCATGGGAGCTCAGTGCGCACTAGTTTCTCCGAAGCACCTAATATTTGGTGAGAAAAAATTTACTCTTCTAGATTTTCCACTTTTAATGTGTGTTATTGAAATGATGGATTTTTAGGACCACTTGTTGAACATGTGAAGGAAGTTTTAGTGCTTTTTTTTTTCGTATTCACAGGCTGTTCTAAATAATTCTAATTGCTTTCATCTCTTATTGAAGCAAATTCTTTTACGGGTACAAGCCGTGAAAATAAGCTCTTGCTGAAACCCAAGGTAAGGCTGCATACAATAGACCTTTGTAGTCCGGCCCTTCCTCACGCATAACGGGAGCTTAGTGCACCAGGCTAGGCTGCATACAATAGACCTTTGTAGTCCGGCCCTTCCTCACGCATAGCGGGAGCTTAGTGCACCAGGCTAGGCTGCATACAATAGACCTTTGTTAGTCCGGCCCTTCCTCACTCATAGCGGGAGCTTAGTGCACCAGGCTAGGCTGCATACAATAGACCTTTGTAGTCCGGCCCTTCCCCACGCATAGCGGGAGCTTAGTGCACCAGGCTGCCCTTTTTACAGTACTTTAGTTGTCATTTAACTTCTTTCTGGCATTCAATCAATCTCTCTGCATCCATTTTGCTATGTAGCTTTAGTTCTTCAAATGATGGAATAAAAGTAGGGTCAAATGACATGTCTATAAAGTATGATAACCAATAATGTATAACAACATAAAAAGTCCAGAAAGTAGAACCCTACCCATGCCAGCATCTGACACAACAGGAGTAATGTGGAGGAAAAACTGACAGAGCAAGTGCAACTAACAAATATTCCCATAAGTCCCACTCTATCAAAAACTTAGGTATTACGTCCTTTTCATAGCAAAGGTTAAACAATCACAGTTGTTCAATAAGATCATGTATAATCCAAAATATAAGTTCCAGTTTGATTTACTGATTCGAAAATGCAATAATCTCGAGACACCATAAAGTTAGAAACAACTCCAAGGGATGCTACATCAAAAATTGGCAATGAGTATCTTACAAATAATGATTAAAAATCACAACAAAGAACAACAGGGATAAAGTCTTCCGAAAAGGAATGCCGGTTGAATCATGTATGTTATTTAATGTCTCTTGATCTTCTATCTCATACTATACTATTAACAGAAATTCTTATGTGCAAATGGGGAAAATGGAATTCCATTAACCTTTTTGCCGGGTTTAAAGAAGGCTGAATCAACCTCCTACAATGCTGTTAGGATCGATAATGTTCCATAGTCTATACACTGTGACCGTTTGGGTCTAGTAATTTTTGTTCATCAGTTGGCTTGTCACTCGTGGAGAGTTGAATATTTGGTTTAGAGTTCGTTTTGTTCCACTCGTTCTCTACACGGAAGAACGCCCACTGGAAGCGACGGAAGATCTCAAGCGCAGTTATTGCGAACACAGTGAGATAATTGTGCCGGAGATGGGCAGACAGCTTATATGTCCACGTGCATCGCAGGATGAGGTTGCTTCCGATCACCCAAAAGTAGACCTGCAAGTTCCCAAAAGGTCAGAGAACTAAGACCCTGAATATGCAGGGTGTTAAAATGTTGGCCAAAATTATATTAAAAAACGTAACATCAATTCAGCTTCAACCAGATTATGAAAGTAAAAGGAGCACTAATAGTATCATTGAATTCTCCCTTAATTTTACTCTAGAAAACAAGCTGGAAATTTTGCCAACTAGTAGAATGTCACAAAGTTACGGAAGCAGTGGTGATAAGCAAAAGGTATAGGCTTACCCATTTCCGCCCATATAACAAGTGTGATAATGCATTCGGTCTGCTGAACTTGAAAATCCGAGTGAAGCAACTAGCAGAAAGAAGCATTTTTGAGTAGTCAGATTAAACAAGAATTATCTCAGAAAGACACCTCTAGTAAAAGACATTCTTGCATATTACCTATAAAAAAAGGACATTCTTGCACATTAACAGGTGGACAAAGGAAGTGTATTGTGGCAGAGTTCCCAATTATTAATGTATGATTAAAATAAAAAACATGGGAATTTGATTCGTGCGGTCCACCTTTTACACATGCATTCCGTATTAAGTGTTGTATATAGCTAAGATAAAAAAAAAATGATGCACGTAGCTGGGATTCGGATCTAGGATCTCTAGGTTGTTACTCTCATGCCTCAACCACTAGGGCATCCCCTTTGAGACCACATTTTCATTGTCTCCTTATGTTCTATTCTAGTATCTTTGTCATTTTTGCTTCAAATGCTTTGTGAAATAAGAGTTCACAATTCTTGAAAAATTAATGAGCCTTCCTCTCCCCTTATTTATTGTCTATGTTTTTGAATTATATGCTTTTGTTAAAACCTTGGGAATTCAATGAACAAAACATACATTTCATGATGTTAATATTTATTTACTCATTTACTTTTTTGGTATATTTTTGGCTACAATTATGGGAATACATGAAGGAGACATCAAGAGTGACAGTGTGCCATCTAAAATTTGGTTTTGTGGTTTGGGCGCGGGGGGGACATTAATGCGACTGGAAGCATTAGAATACACTAAGTAAAAAAGTGGAGTGTACAAAGCAATTTCCAAAAGATCCTATGCGAAATAGTTCAAACCACAAACAAGAGAACTCAATATCCAGTCTCTACGCAGTACTCCCTACATCCCATTTTCCGAAGGTTAAGAGTAATATATTTTTGAATAGACAATCATATCATGACTTAAGTCTTAATGTGAGGATGGAAGGAAAACGTTATTTTGGGAGGACAAGCGGCTAAGAATTGGAAGTTTGAGGAATTTGTTCCCTGATATTTTTACTCCGAATCAGCAACAGGGGGCAACAGTTAAGGAGTTATGGGGCACTGAAGGATGGAACTTGACATTCAGAAGATTCTTACAAGACTGGGAACCAACTACTGTGAGAATGCACGGGAGATAAATCTATTTATTAACAATGATACAATGAGCCCTCTATATAATACATATTCTACTCCTACTACATATGGGACTAGGAAATATTCTACTCCTACGACATATGTGACTAGGACATATTCTACTCCTATTGCATATGGGACTAGGACTACTTATACATAACTATCTAATACTCCCCCTCAAGTCGGGGGAGTGTAGATCGCCAGAACCCTAGTTCTGGCGGCACGTGGAGGCACGTGAGGTACTTTCTGCCGGAGCAATTGACTGTTTCCGAACAAGATGGTAGTGCTGGTTTTCGCACAACACTTACCGATAAGGAGATAACACAAATCAATCTTGAGTCGTCAACCGGAAAGACGCACGATACTAACTTTTCTGTTCCTATGGGACTTTGATTTCTAGGGTTTGGTCGCACAAGGGCTTCGAATCTGATGGTGGTACTGGTATATGCACAATACAACTGTAGTGGTGATGAACCCTGGGAACAAGACAAAGTTGCCGGAAAATTGCACGGCAACCGGCAACGAGATCTTTCTTCCCGGATGTCGCTGGAATGACGTACAGGAACCTATGAACTTTTATCTAGCTGGAACGTAGGTGGGGGGTGGGGATAGATGGAAAATTGTCCCAGCAGCCATTTGGTGGACAATTTGAAAGGAGAGGAATGCAAGGTTTGAAGATATAAGTAGCCCTGTACAGAAGATCAAAATGATTGCATTCTTCTTTTTAGTTTTTGGTGTAAAGCAGAATATATAGATGACCAGGATTCAATCATAGAAGTCTTAGGCTCCTTGTAAGAAGAACAAAGAAGTTTAATTTTTGTTTTTGTCCTAGCTCTTCTTGATGTAATCTTGGTTCCAGTACAAAATTTGTGGTGATGATTTATAAATATATTGGATCTGTTACCATCTCCACAAAAAAAAAATAGACAATCATATCAAGTTTGTAGGAGAATGTTTACATGTTAACTTGTTGGTACCTTAGTAATAACCATGTAATTTAAAATGCAGAAAGATAGAGAAGTTGGATGGAAAATGTCACATCAATAAAATGGTGTGGTATTTTGTTATACTAGTTTGAATTGTTAGAGGACGAATTTTGTTATGTTAAGAAAAATGTCAACATTGGGACACTAAAATATAAAGCATGACAGTTAAAACAGTTGCAAGGCAGCAAAATCAAAGAAAAAATATAAATAACTAAATCAAAGTCTGAGTTGGATGAGCAATAACTGGGTGCAAAACTAAAGCACTAGTGCCAGCATACAGTTTAGAAATTAGCTAAAGCTCTGAAGAATTAGCATGAAAAAGATGTCACTGACCTCAAGTCCCAATCTCTTGTCAGATCCCAATAGAATGAGTAGAGAGAGTTCACCACACCGGATAGAAGCCATAAAGGACGATAAATATTAACCCAGTTGTCAGGGAAGACGTGATACTTAAGGGCTGAGAGATATATCACAGGTACTGCAGTTGAATATTTTAACGCTGAAATGAAACATTAAGGACAATTAGCACTATTAAGCATTGACCCAGTGTTAAGCTGAAACCAGGAAAATTAAAAGCAAGTTGAAGAGAGATAGCTTATGTATAAAACCACGCTTAAAAAATGGAGAACTTGGAACATTTACTACTTTTCTTAGGATCAACAATAAACTAGACGAACATTGTAAATTATGTGAGACACTCCTGGAAACTTCATAGTCCTTTTACTTTTAGGGAGCAAAAGATATAAGCACAGAACAAAACCAAGATGATGAATGGTAAGTAAAAGCATTGAACTATTCATCATCCTCTTTTCCTCCATTCTCCCGACAGTTGCTATTCACAATGAATCAGCACAGACTTCTTCCAAGTCTTCAGGCTTTAATCATCAAATCACACAATAAGTTTTCTACTATTTAAACCCTCAAGGCCCACCAATTTCCAGAAAATTTCAGTCGACCCCTCACTTTCCTTCATCAGCACTTCGATATTTACCATGGTTATAAGACAGCTAAAATGCACTATATATTCAGAGAGGAATAGTTCCCTTCAGCGTCAAGCATCAAGGAATAATCTTTAATAGATAATGTAACTGAAAACCAATCCAAAATAAAGATACCCACTCAAAATTTACCAACAAAGCAACTCACGCTTCCTTAACAATGAAAATACAAAAGCGAAAACGGGAATTTACCATTCAACAGGGTAGTCTTCTCTCTGGTATCCTTATATTGCCGAAGACATTGAAAGAGACGGAATAGATAAGGCAATACAAGAACAATGGGAATTGCAACAGCATGACTTCCACAAACAGAATCAGCTTCAAACCATGCAATGGTAGCAACCTGTTCATGTCATTAGTTATCTTTCAGGTAATAGAGCAAGCTTTCACAAAAATCTACTTGCAAGGGGCATTCTAGAAGATTCTCTGTACAGAGGCAATAAATAATCTGACACAAACTTCACCTAAAGAAAACAAAATGATATTAAGTGACAGCAAAAATCTCAAACCCTGACTACCTACGGTTAGAGAGAGTGTGTGTGTGTGTGTATAAACTGAAAATTATTGTAGAAAATACTTTCCTACTACTTTCTCAAACCCAGAGAAACTGCTCTATTGTCAGATATAGAACTCCTTGCAAAGGGAGGATAATGCAGCTAGATCTACAAACTAAGCAAACACCACTAATTTGGCTGAGGAACAGAAAGAAGCGATCAGCTATGCTTAGATGTCAATCCAACAATTTGCTAGATTACTTAGGAGCCCCAAAAAGGGCCAATTATTTCTTGACTTGATTGAAACATTACAAGAAGACAGTCGGTCACAAGGTGTATCAAAATTTTCCTTGACTTTAGACTATAACACTGCACAGATACTGATCTAAAGCTGTTTTTTTGTTGAAATATTAGTCCACTGATCAAAACTTATACATGAATGGACATGTGATGGGTGAACATAATTTTACAGCAAGTGATGGTGTTAATGTTAAACATACATCATAGTTTGAAAGAGAGTGATACAACCAAATGCAACACTCTTTTCATTAAAATCATAAATCCCAACTCCCCACTGATCACTAGACAACCCGCTCTTCTAGATACAACTAAATGCATCTCGCATTATCATAAAAAGAAAAAGCTAGCAATATCATATCAGTTTTTCTTATTCTCACCAAAAGGATAAGAGAGAAAGGAACAAACCTGTCGATGAACCATTCTACAGACGGAACGTTCCAAATCCGAAAATACCTGCACAAAAGTATGAAAACGTAGGGCATTGCCACACCAGGTGACAGAAATTATGCAATAACACTCTCTACGAGAAACTATAGCAATAGGTATGACACAAGCAGGTGAATTATTGTACATCTACAAGGCTTTGATCGCAAAATGTGCAAGTTCTGCAAAAGAATCAATACCAGGCTGTTTGATGGAATAAATAATCTTTTAACTTGCCTAACATATTAAAACAACAAGTATATATGAGATTGATTTGACTGGACACACAGCTTTGGCTCAAGGCCAAAATGAAGCACAGGGATAACTCATAAGAGCTTACAGTTCACCATCTAAAGGATAAACTGAATCTGAAAGCAATCACTCTGGAAATGGATCGTCAAATTGGGATTTAACAGGGTAACTTAGTCAAACACTTTTCTTCTGGCTCAGCTGACAATGCAAAAGAACAAGGAGGTTCCAGGAGGATCAATTGTTCTGGAAAAAATTCAGATCAGTATATCAACCAGTGTTATCAAAGGCGAAAAGCGTAAAAAAGCTCTAAGGTCCGTTGGGGCTTTAAACGCAAAGCGCAATTAAAGCGTGGGCTTTAATGAAAAAAGGCGCAACTGGAGAAAAAGTAAAAATATGTATATTTAGTCTAAGACCAATAATTATAAGCATGAATAACAAATATATGGACAAAGAAATTGAAAAAAAAATCACGATAGAGTGAAATATCAATTGTTTAGTATCGCCTTTTCAGGATTACATTCATTGGCAAGGAAAAATATGCCTTAGAGCCTTGATGCGGCATTGAAGCGGAAGCGAGGCGAAGCGCTCAACATGTTTTGAGCCTCGCTTCAAGGCTTAAGCGCGCCTTTGACAACATTGATATCAACCACGTTAATGGCATCGGTAGATAAGAAAGAACTTCTTTTATCAAAGAAAATAAAGAATCACTTTAATATGAGAAGAAATTATTGCAAAAAGAGGACGAACTAAGATGACAGAAACGTAGTGAAGCTGGCAGGTTTTTGGAAGGGGTAAAGGACCAAGTCTCAATGCATTGAGATGAGCAATCTTCTTTGGTTCTTTATTTACTTTTTGGGTTATTGTGGTCTACTCGAGAGTCAAAACACATTGAACCCTAGACCAGCAGAACCTTAAGTTTAGTTCAGTTCTCTGTTGTCATGACATGATCTGCCCAAGCTATAACATATTCTCTAAGCAAAAGTCGCATTTCATGGGATATCAACTACGAATTTTGCCAGTCTGCAACAATGATGGTACAACCTGACCAATGCATTAATATGATGATAAATCTGACATAAGTCTATGCAGCTTGGAATATGGTCCTATAGAGCTCCTGTTGATAGTATCATCGTGAAATATGGCTAAATAACAATATCAAATGCTAAGTACAAATAAGAAAAACAATGAAACGTTTACGACTTCCAAGTATAGTTTCCAAGCTAGTAATGAACTGATAGAACTATGCATGACCTACTTATTGAAAAGAAATGTGTACTAGAAAACAAAAAGATGCATAATCCTACTTCAGAAACAGAATGGTTTAGTTGAAAAAGATGAACTAGACTATGTCACAGTATATACAAATATACAAAGTAGTGAGTCTTTTGATAAGGATATACAAGCTAATGAGTTAACGTCCTCTTTTCTTTTGGGGCGAGAAGAAGATGCATACCTTTGACATAGAAGTCAATATATCAGCCAGAAAGAAGTCAGCAAATGATATAGCCTGCATCGATACCAAAAAGAATTAAATCGCAATATGAGACAAATAATAATATGGAACCCTCTATCTAAATTAGTATGACATATTTCATATTTTCAATTAATTTCAGGGATCTTTGTAGGCATGATTTATATGATGATTAAAAATTTGAATGTAAATGGTTATTCCTCTAAAAGATGCTTCACAATATTAAGAAACTAACATAGAAATGCTCTGACGCAGTAAGTATACTATGAAAAATCAAACAGAAATCCACTTTAGGGGAAAGGGAATATTTCTATCCACCAAATCCAATCAGATCTATATGGAATGATGGGCATTTGAAGAAGATGAAATGCTACTTAGAAGCTACCTAATTCTGCCCATATCAGCTAGTACTAAAGTACTCGATTACTTCAAAATTATAACTAAAATGCCAGTCAAAGTACATTACAGTTTGTAATCACCAAATATTCACCCATGCTGATATCAATGGTTTCAATTAAAAAAAAATGTGCCATAAAATATAGAAATAAATGAATTGCATAACTTTTTCAGGTAAAAATTAATAGAGTTTCGTATTATTATTTTTTTAAGAAGGATAATCAATATAGCTTCATATCATTTTCATTTTGATATTGAGAGATCAATGGTACAATTTTTACGGCTAAGAGTCAAAGTATTTCTCGATGTAACATAGAAACGCAAACTTGCCTGTAACGGGAAAACTATCCGCCAAAGCGTCCTTAACAAAAAGTAGCGAGATGACAAAAAGAATATATCAAATGGAAATATCAGAGCCATGGCAAACCCAGCATATAGAAGCACCTACAATGACATAAGATTCATTAAAATAGTAGATAAGAAGTATCACATTTACAAGACTTCTGCAGCACCTGCCTATTCAATAGAGTGAGTAAACTAAAGATCAGCGAGGTTTCGTTACAATAATTGCCCCTAAAATCAGAAGTGTTTGGCACATCTTCTTCTTTTTTTCATTTTTTTTCATTTTTTTTTTTTTTTGAACTGGAAAAAGTAAGTTCCGAAATGTACAAATTCTGATGCCAAATCCTCTGGTTAAGAGAATAAGAAGTTTTGAATCCTTAATACTTCTGATCCAATGCAACTGGCACACTTGAGAATTTTGTATAACAGTATGACCAAGCTGAGGAACTTGAAGTCCGAACCAAATATGAACAGTTATTATGAACAAATGGTCATCTTCCCTTTCGATAATTTATCAGAAGCTTTTCCAGGAACCAAAACAACAGTTCACATTGAATATGACTTAAATTGGATAAAGCAAAAACTGCTATCAATTAAATGGGAAGGAAGCATCTATTACACTGGTTGAGATGCAGCCAATGAAACTTCTCCATGTGAATAGAGATAGAGATAGGCCGTCATGCTTGTCGGCACAATGATCGTCATCCAAGTAGCACACTGCATTATCAAGGAACCTTTAAAAATTTCTATTTGTACAAGGAAAACAAAAATCTAACAGACAGTTCATGGAGAGCTATGAAGGAGGCAAATGTCAAGCAATAGAGATTAGTTATTCCCTTTACTTCTTTCCTTCAATCTGATATGCAAGAGACAAAAATATTGCAGCACTCTCATCAATAACACTGTTGTTTAGACTTCATGAACCATGGCTTATCAGGGTAAGAGCGACATGGTGCACTCTCAAATCTCAATATGGATTAGCTGGTTTGAAATAAATTTCAAAGTACGTATCTTACAAAAACCTTAAAACAAAGTTCAGAAACTTCAAGCAGGGGAGATGTTCCATTAAGCTAATATAGGGGGTCTCAACTTTCAAAAGGTTGACATGGTGAATTCATATGAAAGAAATATCAGAAATCTTCTTTTGCTGCAAGTTGTATTAAGTTTCATTAAATGATATTTAATATATCGCATAAAAAGAGGGTGCTTCGTGGAATACATGACGTCTGATCTGATATTTAAATCTTACTACACTAGGTTTAAAAGGGCTGTAAAATGTTTACCGAGAAACAGACTTATATAGCCAAACCTCAATGCTCAAAGTTCCACAGTTAGCATATGGAGACAAAAGTAAACCCAAATAACTCAGTTAACCATGCTTAAGAATGTAGTGCAAATCTACATATTGCACTTTAAGTGACAGATGATGTTTCCCTAGGAAGTTTATAATGAGAATATTAGGAACTAAGCCATCTCTTTCCTTTTCTAACTTAGCCATCTTAAAATAAATGCATCAGCACCAAAGCATTTAGGTGAAAATGAGTTGGTTAATGATGCATTAAACAGTGTTATCAAAGGCGAAAAGCGCAAAAAAAAATCTAAGGTCCATTGGGGCTTTAAGCGCAAAGCGCAAATAAAGCGTGGGCTTTGATGAAAAAAGACGCAACGGGAGAAAAAGTAAAAATATGCATAGTAGTCCAAGACTAATCATTATAAGCATGAATAACAAATATATGGACAAAGAAATTGAAAAAAAAATCATGATAAAGTGAAATATCAATTGTTTAAGGTCGCCTTTTTTAGGATTACAATCATTGGCAAGGAAAGTATGCGCTAGAGCTTTGATGCGACACTAAAGCGCCCACAAAGCGAGGCGAAGCGCTCAACGTGTTTTGAGCCTCGCTTCAGGGCTTAAGCGCGCCTTTGACAACACTGGCATTAAGTTGCAAGACTATAAGCTCATGACAAGTGTAAGTTACCTTCCAAATCTCTCTGTGAGAGAGATGATGATTCTGATCAAGATCAAAAATTTTAGCATAGTTGACATTAGCCTGCGTGAAAACCCATAGGTTTATTCCCCAAAACCAAACCATCATGGTCTGCAGCACCAAAACCAAAGAAATGCAAATAAGAGTAATGTTGCAGAAAGGACTTTGCATAAACTAGTATAATGATCTTCACTAACCACAAGAAGAAGAGGATTGTAATAAAGAAAAGCCTCATATAAGAATAGATCACGAAGGTTTACGCTCATTCTCATGACTGAATCCCAGCCAATCTACAAATTAGGAGAAATACTCGTTAAACATAACGCGAATATGTTCACAATGAACCAAGTACATTCCCAAAAATCTGGTCATACTAACCTTGCAACAACTGACACCCCAAATGAGGAACAGAAGTACCTGAACAGAACAGCATGCTTAGAATCATAAGAAAGCATTTCATCTCTTTCAGACTTCAGAGAAGCATAAGAAAATAAATCAAAGAAAGCAGCAGCAGCAACAACAACAACATCAACAACAAGAAATGCAGGAAAAGAGGCCCCAGGGATGATTAAAGTTGAAGAAATAACAAAGAGAAGTAAACAAATATTATCTCAAGAATATTCAAATCCTTTTTTTGGATTTTGTTAAACGGATATCTAAATCTTATTAGTCAACTTATCACTCATTGAGACCTACTTGAAAATCACGCAATCATTTTTCAAGATCAATATTCCTGTGATACTGCCTCCGATGAGCGAACACCGATGAGCCCCATTACTATGTCAAAGTAAGCAGTTAAAGAATAGATACAGTAATAGCTAATCTCAAGAAATAGAATAGCTTCAGGTGGGTACAGTTCATAGTTCACTGCTTTGTCCAATTTCATAATCTATCTTCCTTCAAAGAAACAATATGCTATCAAATGAAGGAACTTATGGAGAAAGCAAAGACTAAAGCATGATCAAAGTAGTGTTGGGGAAGCACTCCAATCTGGTTTGAACTTGTGGATTGAACTTGTCCTGATTTGTTTTGGCTTAAAAAGAGGATTATCTCTCCTTTCATCTATTCTGTTGCATCATTTTGCTTCCCAGTTTCTTAGAGCATGTTTGGCCAAAAGCTTTTGGGAGGCCAAAAATACATTTTTTTTATCAAAAAAGTACTTTTTGGATAATGTGAGGTGTTTGGCCAAGACGGAAAAGTACTTTTGAGCAGCAGCGAAAGCATTTTTTTTGCTTTTGGGGAGAAGCTACAAATTCTAGCTTCTTCCAAGAAGCAGAAGCAGAAAATTAATTTGTTCAAGACAAAAAATAACCTTACAATAAATTGATATTTTCCAAATTATTCCTCATTAATTTAACATTTTTCTTTTCCTTTTCCTTTTTATTCCTACCATACATTTCTTCTCTTTTTTATTTCATTCATATTTTTATTCTCTTTCTCCTATTCCTAAGAGTAGATTTTTAATTTATATTAAATAATGTATTTTGATATATTTAAATTATCATGTAAACAATAAGAAATACTAAAAATTCAATACTATTACCTTGGAATAACTATATTTTATACTGATTAGAGTTCTTAATTTATAATTTTACTTTATGTTTTATATTTTAATTAATTATTTTATAAGAAATATTTACATTCATTTTTTTAAAATAATACTAATTGCAAATTGAATATTTATTGTCCTTTTTCGTAATTTGATAGTTAAAGTACTTTTTGAAAAAATTGGCCAAACACAATGAGCTTGCAAAAAGCACTACTCAAATGAATTGGCCAAACACAAATTGCTATTTTGCAAAAGTACTTTTTCAAAAAGCACTTTTGAACAAAAGCACTTTTCAAAAGAAGCACTTTTTGGCAGCTCGGCCAAACGGTCTCTTACTTTTATGAATTTTTATTTTTTGTACTTATATCCAAATTTCTTTATACTTAAGAAATCTCTGAGGGCTAGCTAGCACACGGTTTGAAACTCGGTGGATAATAGACCCACCCCTCTACCCTTCTCAACTTAAACACCATGCTTTTGTCTGCAGCAGGGTTCAAACACGTGATATCATTTTTATCTTGCAAATGTTTGAAATCATTCTGCTAATAATACACTAGTCTTAATACGAATCCATCTAACTAATTAGATTAAAAAATTATGTATGTAATATACAAGTCAAACTAATATCTTATCGGTCCAATCAAATGGTGTCATATAAGATGAGCCAGAGAGAGTACTATGTATAGAGCACTAAACTTAACACCATCAATTTTGTAGAACATAACATTGCAATATGATGCTTTCGAGGCTATTATTTTTTTGCTAAGTTGTACTGCGTTGTAAATAATATATGATTACGTATACATTGCTACTACATTTTTCTTTTCAAAGGCTCCATCATGGAGAATAATTTGTCAAACTTAGTCTTATTCATGTAAAAAATTGCAAATCCAGATATTGATTTTTCAAACTAGGACTGAATTAAATCCTAAATAACTTTAAACTGTGACAAACAAATATCAAACATGAACCAGAAAACTAGCTGTAGATTAGTTTCACCATAATACAGATCTAAACTCAGGCTTGATCCTGATCTCAAAATTCCCGAACAGAGCATAAAGATCAAATGTTCATATACTGAAACTGTCATAAATTTCACACCTTAAACCTCCATAAAAGAACAGGAGATGGCATTATGGCCGCACTGCTCAATGGTGTTGTCACACCCTTCATTTCATCGACCTCTATACTATGCAAAAGGGATTCTTCAGGACTCCCTCCAAGCTCAATAACACCTAGATGATTACGTTTATTAAAAATCTATATGACGTAACCATTGAGGAAAAAAACGGAGAGCAAGCATCGGAAAGGACATGAAAAGGGGACAATGTTTCTTACCAATATCAGATACAACTGCTCGGCTTCCAGACCTCCGTAGATGTGGACTGTTGGCAGGAGCATCCACAAGACTCCCAAACATAGATGGAGGAAGCAGAGAAAATGATTACAATAATTTAAGCAACTAGGACCACCTTGCAACCTGTAACTATAATAAATATAGCTCCTTAAATGCGAAAATAAATTGAAGGCAGCATAATGTCAACCGGAATATACAAAAGATCTACCATTCAATTAATCAATCAATCAACTATGCCTCTAGCTGAATCAGCTTTAAGAATCTTCTACAGTCTGTATCTTCCATGTTATTCATTATGGCTGAACTAATATAAGCTGGCGTAAACCTAGGGCACTCGCCCTCCTTCTTCTTTTTCATTTGATCAGTAAATAGTTTAATTTATTGCTAGCAACAACTGAATGCTAGAAATTTACAATAGTTTAATCAATAGTTTCTCCTTTATCCGAGCATAAAAGAAATTCTCTAGATCCAAGCATCAAAAGGTTAAATAAAATTCGTAAATTATCCAATAACTCGAAAATCTCCGCAAAATTCCACAGCAAAACAAAAATGCTAAGACATGTAAAAGCGTCGGCGTGAGCTTACCGAATGAAAGAGAAGAAATGTAGCACTGGATCTGATGAGAGAAGAAGGAGCGGTAGAAGAACTCCCTATAAAACAAGATCCGGATTTTTGATAGGAACACTTGAATTGAAAGAGAAGGAAAGGGAAATAGGGGTACGTTCGAAGGAATTCTAATTTGGACTTCAACCCCGCGCTAGAGAGCCTAGAGCAACGATCCAGCCACTTTTATTTCATTTTTTCTTGTTTGTTTGACAATTTCTGTTTGTTGAATGAGTTTATTCGACCAGTTTTTTAAAATTGAAGTGGATAAATTGTCCCCATTAAATTTGAAAAGCCAAAATTTGAATAAAATATATTATGAGATAAAAAATTTGCTTAATGTCAAATGGTGGAATAATTCATTTTTCAAAATACATAAATAGTATAATTGGTTAGAGTATCATTAATTAACATTTTGAAAGAATAATAATTAATATATATATGAATGTTTGTTCAAATATTTCGATTTTGTTCTCATTTATCTCCCTTTTACAAACACTAAGAACTATCACCATGAAGACGTGACATGATGAATCTCCATTTCATTTAAAATACATAGTTTACCCATTCACCTTGCACTCAAATCCCTATTATACACGTGTTGACCACATGTATAACTTTACACACCAAACCTTTCAAATGTGTGTCAATTACACATTACTTTTGACCAGTCTAGTTAATATTCAATGTTGTGTATACACGCGCTTATTTAAATTAAAAAACAAACGATTCTTTTTCTTTAATTAAAATGGACAACCCGACCCTTTTTTTAATCTCGACCCAAAAAAGATCCGGCCCGGTCGATTAAAAACAACTCCTCGACCAGATTAACAAACATAATTCCATTTTCACCAAAATGTTCTTCAGCCCTAACCTTTAAAGGCGACTCCGATGAGAACACGTCTGGTATTTATTGTTGTTACTTTCATCATTTTCAAATTAGTATTCTCATTTTAGGTTGTTCAATCGTTTTGATTTAGATGGGTGGGTCAAAATAGTTAGAGTTTATTTGGACCCGAATTCTCCATTCAATATGAACCCTAATACGAGCATTGACAGAAGAATAATTATGTATTGCACTTTAATTGAACAAATATAACCAGCTTGAAAATATTAGATGTGGAAGGTGAAGATGGGGGTTGGGTTTTTCTGAAATTGGTTCCTCTTAATTTGAAGAAGATGAAAATGGTTGCTTTTAATAAGAAGAAGATGAAGAAGTGGGCGTTAGGGTTAGGAAAATGGGCCCAATCCCAATAATTAGCCGTTGTAATTTGTCAGGTGAGGCAGAAAATAACTTTTCACGTGCCGCATTGGTCGTGTTTCACACGTCTTAGAGGCTGGTCAAAAGTAGTGTGTAATTGACACACATTTGAAAGGTTTGGTGTGTAAAGTTATACCCGTGGTCAACAGGTATGTAACAGAGATTTGAGTGCAAGGTGGATGGGTAAACTATTTATTTCGCCTTTATTTTTTCGTGAATTCGTCCATTTACCTTTTATTTGCAAAGCTTCTTCACTGGGCTCTCACATACTTCTTCAGCCTAGCATCCACGGTTGAGCCTTTCCGGGGCATTTATCTATACCCAGTTTTAGGGTCACAATTGAAGTACCCACTTTGTACAAAAAAAATTACAAGTCTACCCACCTCACGCTTATCGGATCTGAAGTTGAAAAAATATTAGTCTGAGCTGCAATGCACTTAAGGCCAATTATGTATAGGTCTGGAGTGCAACAAATATTTTCATGCACTTAAGGTCAAATAGGTCTGAAGTGAAAAAGTTGCACTTCAAATGCACTTAAGGCCAAACAGGTCTGAAGTACAACTAATGTTTTCATGCACTTACGGCCAAATAGGTCTGAAGTGCAACCAATATTTTCATGCACTTACGGCCAAATAAGCAATTGCTCTCACTTGGTGCCAAATAGATCTAAAGTGCAGCCAATGTTTCCATGCAGGCATGCACTTACGGCCAAGTATGTCTGAAAAATTGCACCTCAAATGCATTTAAGGCCAAATAGGTCTTAGATTCAACGAATGTTTTCATGTACTTAAGACCAAATAAGTCTGAAATGCAAATTGCCCAGAAACAGAAATTTGTTATTCGAATTTCAACAATTCAATATACGATTTGACGCTTAAATCTACTCCAAATGAGCTCAATTTGAAACGTAAGCTCCAAATATCATCAAGAACAAACTTCAATCATCAATTTGTCAAACAACAATAAATCTAACATTCAAGAACAAATCATACATCAACTAGAATTTTCAAAATGAGAGCTCCCATTCAAATATCTTAGAATTCCTCTGTACACAAAAAAGATCCCACTAATATAGTGGCAGCCTTTGATTAACTAAATGGTATATAGAATCTCCTCTTGGACTTCAAAGAATCTCTCGTATGCAGGTAGAACTCAGTTAATCCAAACAATCCTTTTTGGTATTCAAGCATATTGGTGTCAAATGTTTGCTATTCCTTTAAAAGTACTAAGTGCAAACGAGGCCTATTGTAGAAGCTACTTATGGTCTGGTACAAACACAATCACAAAAAAAAAACTCTAATTGCTTGGGATAAGGTGTTCACTCCAAAGTTGGTGGTCTAGTCTTGTTCAATATAAGATTATAAAATAAAGTAGCAATAGTTAAGGCAAGTTGGGACATTGAGCATAAGGCAAGATAGGTTGTGGATAGGGTGGTTGCATTCCTATTACATCAAGAACCAACAATTTAGTCAAATTCCTATTCCTCGGCATGCATGATTAATGGTGAGGAAAATATTTGAAGCAAGAGACACAATGACACTTCTCCAAAATATCAATTCAGGCAGCTTAATCAAATAGCTCTATCTTCAACTTATTGGTGATTATGAGAGAAAACCTTGGAAGACTCTGAGATTTGGAAATAATGCTAGACCAAAATCTCAATTCACATTTTGGCTGCAGATGCATGGGAAGCTAATGACTGTTGATAGGCTTGCTTCCTGGGGGATTGTTGTAGATCATATTTGCAGTCTTTGCAACAGTCACAATGAAACGAGAAACCATCTATACATGGAGTGTCCTTTCTCTATCATGGTATGAGAATGAGTGTTGAAATGGCTGCAAGTCCCTCTCTTCATGACTTCGCGATGGGCTCAACTGGGGAAATGGATCATCAAAGAATCAAAAGGAAGATAAAAAAGAGTTCATATTTTCAAATTGTCTTGTACTGAATGGGTGCATACTATGTGGATGGAGAGGAATCAGAGAAGAATTGAGAAAATAGAAAATAGTCACATTCAGTTGGTGAGGGAGATCACATATGTTTGTAACATCAAGGCGTCTACTAGAATTAAAACTCAGGTCCAACAACTTACTATTTAGATTAGTTCCGATAGCTTTGTAGTTGTCTTACTCCGTGTAGTTTTTTTTTTTTTTATGATAGTTCATGATTAGATAGCAGATTGTGATGTAGTCTGGCTGTAGATCTTCATTGTAACCATTCTGGTAATAATGAAATCTTTAGTTACCAAAGAAGAAGAAGAAGAAACCCTAAATTGTTGTAACAAATAAAGCGCCACAACAGCTCACTATTGTAAAAGACCATAAACCACTTGAAAACATGCTCACAAATACCATATAAAATCCACCGTCACCTTTATTTTCACATTGAAAAAAGGAGGAGGAGGGGGATGAGAAAAAAGCATGAAGTTGTCTATAGTTTGGGTACTAGTTTTAAAAAAAAAATATGGATACAGGTTAAATAACGGCGATCAAATAAGACGTCCCGTGAAATTTTTACCCTCTTTCCTCGTACAAGACCGCATCCAATAAGGAAAGTAAATTTAGGAAAAAATTACATTGTATAGTCGATGCGTAAAATAAGTAATTGGTAAAATATATTTTTTATAAATTAATGTATATTTTATACATAATCAGTACACATCACGAGCACAACTATTTTCTTAAAATAATAGTGCATCCATAGTCACTTAGCTTTTTAATTAGCTCCTAGTAACATTGGTATGTTAAATGTGTTTGATCTATTATTGCTTAGGGAAAGCCTGCTAATATAAGAACTTGTGCTACAACACCAAATAGAAGAACCAATAGATCATCCCATAAGTTCGTAAATCTCCAATAATATTTCTTTGTACAATAAGGGGTTGTTTAGTATGCGGGATATAATATTATAAGGTGTGAGATTAATATATATTGTGTGTGGTTATAAATTTATAAAGTCAAACAAACATAGTATAATTTGAATCGCAAACGTAATCGTAGATATTCCATCTTATCCCACCTCATTTCATCAAACTTGAGATTATTTTATCAAACTTTTCAGATAGGATAAATTAGTTCAAGGATAATAATTCAACTATTATAACTCCAAAATAATTTCAGTGTACCAAATAACCCCTCAAAGCCCAAATATGTAAAATCCCATAAGTTTCTATATTTACTTTCACTTATATCTAAAGGGAAACTAGCATCTCAATCTAATTGAGATAGGGGTAAGATACACATTATACTTTTCAGACCCTATAATATATGGGATTATAATGGGTTTGTTATTGTTGTTGTCTAGGGGTGTACGAAGGAAACCGACAAACTGCACCAACCCGATAATCCGAGTCAAATCGAGAAAAAAAACGACCATGGTTTGGTTTGGTGTTGGAAAAAATAACCCGACCATAATTGGTTTGGTTTGGTTTGGTTTTAACTAAAGAAAGTCAAACCGAAACCAACCCAACCCGACATTACATATATAGAAATTTAAGATATAATTAATATATAAATATACTCATTGTGATATAATTTATTAATATTTCTTAAAAAATTTCATAATTTTATCTTTTAAGGTATTATTTCAAGGTTGGACTTAGAACTTTTGAATGTTCCAATAAGTTTTATTGCCATTAACATTAGTGAATTAAATAATGCTAACAAAAGCCCAAACCAAAATCAAATCAATACTAATGCTAACAAAAGACATTCAATTCAATACTACGAACGTGAATGTATTGAATATCTATTTTTTGTTTTGCAATAATTTAGATAAAAATGCATAACGCATTTTTATTTTTTCTTTAGCGTTTAGTCATGTAATTAATACTCCCTTATTAGTCTACTTATTTTCGCATGACTTGGTACTTTTAGATTATGTTTATTCTATTATGACTTTTTAATTAGCAATATATATATTACATAATTTTATTGTCTTTATTGTTGAATATTTTAAGATAATACCATGACACATCTCATATTTTGTATTATTTTCTTGGAAAATACTTTATATAGTTGTATCTTACTAGGATTAAATAAATATTTGAGCACAATTTATGCGTTTTGTTCTACGAAGATTTTACTGGAAGAAAATCCGTAAAAATCCGAATAACCCGAAAACCCGAGAAAAACCGAGAGTGAAAAACCCGAGTTTTATTGGTTTGATTTGGTCTTTAGATTTAATAACCCGACATAATTGGTTTGGTTTGATAATTGTAAAATCCGAACCAACCCGACCTATGTACACCCCTACAAGCTGTTGTATATCTAAAGTGGCTAAACTTGTAAGAGTATAGAAACTTTGGCTATGTGTTAAATGGAGGTCCTGAATTCGGCTATACGTGCACTTCCTCCTTCCCTTGGAAGGTGACTAGGTAAGCTCGCTCAGATCCCACAGGTGGCCATGAGGAGCCGGGAACTATGGCAGCATAAAACGATGATTTTCAAAGGGACGATAGAATTTTACCGAGTTTACAGTTCGAAACCAAAAGTGGATTTGAAGAAGCTAAGGCCAATGATTCTGAAGAGGATTGAGAATCGGGCTAAAGATTATCCAGTAAAATCCATGGTTCCTGTTGCTGAGGAAGTCCATAAGGCTCGAACCATCCTTTACCATGGCGTTTCCGCCTTAATTCAACGTTTCCCTACTTGGGCATGCAAGTAATTTCACCCCTTTTTGCTCTGTTTATTTGATTTAAGCCTATTTATGTGTTAAAGTTGTTATCTTTATTCGATCTTATTGCTTATTTTAGATTGAGGATACAGTTTATGCGTTTTTTTTTAGCTTATAGGGGTTTTGAAGGGTTCTGGATATGCCTTGGGACCTCATGTGGAAATAGTAATCAACTTTCTCCGTCCCAAGTTACGTTAGCACTCTTTACTTTTTAGTCTGTTCCAAAAAAATGTCACATTTCTATATTTAATAATAATTTAGCTTAAAAGTTTTCATTGTACCCTTAATGAGATGATTTATAGCCATACAAATATCTAAATCTTGTTCTAGACCACAAGCTCAAAAGTCTTCTTCTCTTTTTTAAACTTCGTGCCAAGTCAAATGGTGCCGCGTAGCTTGGGATAGAGGGTATTGTTTGGGATGGATTAAATATTATGAAGCTTTTGTTTTTCGGGTACAAGTGAAGATTATGAAGCTTTTTGAATGTGGAGATTGAGCGAAGTAGTTTAAGAAAATAACCATCAGGCCAGGCTTAGTCATGTTAGGTTCCGGAGAAGTTTATGCAGCTGCAGAAATCAAAATAGTGACAGAACTTTGGGAACTTAGCTCATAGAAGGCCAAGATTTTGCGATTGTCTTGCAAGCTAAATGTAATCTTCTGCGTTTAGTGTCGCTCAAATTTTCTGCTAGTCGAAACATTCTTTCTTTGAAGACTTAAATTTGCAGATGAGATATCTTAAGTTTGTATGGTGAACGTATGTATAGGGCAGGGGCGAAGCTACAGCCCATCAAGGGTTGTCAACTGACCACCCTTTGTTGAAAAATTACATTGTGTATATAGGTAAAATATTAGGTTTTAGAGGTATATAATTTATATTGAACACCTTTTATCGGAAATTCTTTTTCACTTCTTTCAAATTTGAACACCCTTAAGGAAATTTCTGGCTTCACCACTAGTATAGGGACATGTGGGGTTTGAATTGGATATATTGATGTTGGAGCAAAGAGGTGCTTCAAATATTTTCAGGTTTCTGGCTTTGGTAAATAGAGCAGAGGTGTTTCATCCCTTAAATAGGTACAAGATTAAGTGCAAGACAGCAAGAAGATAGCAGAGATAAATGCAACACAAACCGATAGCAAGAATTATAAAAGAAACAACGGATTTTGTCAAAACAAGAAGAAAATAGTGATGCACTTAGCAAAGTGTTGAGATATCTAGAACTGAAGATTTGGTTCAATCTGAGGCATGCCTATGTTTATCACATCCTCTTTTTAGTGGAAGCTGGGGCAAAATTATGATGTCTAACTTGTTTTTTCATAATATTTATCTACATATATTAGCTTTGAATTGATGCATAGTTCAATTAGAATCTATTTGGATAATCATCTGTTGTATTTGATGCTTTTATTAGACTTGGCTTGTTTTTTGGCATGTTTATGTACGACTTCTAGTTGTAAGAAGCCATACCATCAGATACAATTGTTTTACTGAACACACGAGTTTCTTCTTTCACTGTTAATGAAAGAAAAGTGGTACTGGACGAGACTTCTTCTAATCTCTAAAAGGGTTTTATTTTGTTGTAGATATTGTCCAGAAGTATATATTGGTGAGAATGGTCATCTAATTCGAACTTGTCATGGTTACCGGCGGCGTGCTAAGAACCAGGCTCATGAGTGGATTAGAGGAAGCTTGAATGATATTCTAGTCCCAGTAGAGGCATTTCATTTGCGAACTATGTTTCAGAATGTTATCAATCACCAAGAACGGTTTGATTATGATCGCATTCCAGCAGTTGTGGAGCTGTGCTTGCAGGCAGGGGCTGTTCCAAGTGAAGAAATTGTATGTGGAAGTAGTTTGCCCTCAAGTGATCCTTTTCAAGCTGACTCTCTGTCTGATGACGATTTGTTGTTGTTGGGAAGAGAAACTCTAAAGGCATGGGAAGCACTTAGATCTGGAGTTCAGAGACTATTGTTGGTTTATCCAGCGAAGGTCTGTGAACATTGCTCAGAAGTTCATATAGGACCTTCTGGACATAAGGCTCGTCTTTGTGGCGTATTTAAGTTTGAAAGCTGGCGAGGCTGTCATTTTTGGAAGAAGGCGGAAGTGGACCATTTGGTTCCTCCAAAAATTGTATGGTACCGCCGACCCCAGGACCCTCCACTGCTCCTGGATGATGGCCGGAACTATTATGGGCATGCTCCCGCTGTTGTGGATCTGTGTACTAAGGCTGGAGTAGTTGCTCCTTCCAAGTACTATTGCATGATGAAAGTGGAAGGACTATCGGCACCATCTCTGTAACAGGATAATGCGATTTTTCCTGCACTTATTGGTGAAGTTTACCTGATCACCAGAGGGGTGATTTCTCTGAAGTTGGGACTTGCTTTTGTTCATTTGGGCAACCCTAAATCTTCAGTGGATAGACTGAAGATTGTGGTTGTGCTGAATCAACATTGTCTTAGTGCCAGAATATTTCATGAAGACAGGAATATCTTGTAAATATTCACTGGAGGTTTATTCTTATTATACCTAAGCCATTCTCAGCGATGGAGTATTACAGTTTTTTGTTGACTAACCAGTTAAATCCGCCACTGGGTACTTCAGATTCAAATAAGGAGAACCAAAAAGAAGTGCAATGACGTACAAGAAAAAGAAAATGCGACCGAAAGTGTGATGTTTTCAGGACTTCAGGACTTAACTCTTCATGGTCAGGAACGCTTTTGCTCAGACCATAGTTCCCATCGCATAGATTCTGCATCGTCAGCATTTCTAGTTAATTATATAATCTTTTCAAGACTAGAAGCAGTTTTTACCATCTCAGAACAATTGTTCTTTCAAGATCGCTGTTCTATCTGCTTTAGTCTATGGTGTTCTTTGGGATCACTTTTCTGTCTTCTAATGGAATGAAGTTGTAACCTAACTAGGAGTGGTACTAAAGCGTGCAAGACTTACTGGTGCATATGCAACATGATATCGGACAGCAGGTGATTTGCAGTGAAATGGAACTTGATGTCCATCTCAATTTAGAAAAAACTTCTTTAGAAGTAGAATATGTCATCTAAGAATTGTACTACGGGCTGCGGGGTTTCCATACTTAATATTTCTGTAGAGTTATTGTTCATTTTCTGTTATATAATGTCAACCCATTTTTGTGTCCATACATATAGTAAACTTCTGTGGCTGTTTTGATTGCGCATATGGAGCAAGCTCTGTCACTCTAGTTACCTAGTAATGCAATTTTGGTTGATTAGCTGAACCTGGATTTAATTTTGATTGTTTTTCTATTATCTGAGCTCTTTAAAAACTACGTGAAAGTGTGGAGGTCGAGGATTATGGTAGAAGGTTAGTACGTAGTCGAACATTTTTCTTTTTTTTCCTCAGATCGGTAGCATTTGTGCTAGTATGGTATCCTTCCTACTCATAGATTGTTTTTACTACCTGTTGATTGCTATTTTTTGCTTCGATTTTCTTAATATCCTACTGTTACTACTTGTTGCCATTGCTTATTTTCATCTTCTCTTTAGCTGATGGTCTATTGGAATTAGTCTTTCTATCCTCCCAAGGTATGATAAGGCCTGCGTACACACTACCCAGACGCCACTTGTCAGAATTCGCTTGGTTTGTCATTGTTGTTGTTAAAGACTACGTGAAAATTTGAGGCTTTTAATCGAACGAGCAGAAAACTTTTACAGGGTTGCAATCAAATGGGATCATTAGTTTTATTAACCATCATTCGTTTAAAGGGAGATGTGGTGGAATGCTTGCGAAGCCACCAAGGTAACTGGACAGGTGTGGAAAAACAATATTTATGAAAACTAAATAACTAGGAATAACGTTGATTTTCACTGTAATGACAATTGTTAGATGTAAATCATGTTTGAGAACTTAAATCAGCTTAAACGCAGTATCAATTAAAAGCCATGCTAAGTAATAGCTTGTTTGGATTGTTGTTACGTATTGTATAATAATATATCGTATTATATTGTATTGCATTGTCCTATATTGTTGATGAATACTACGTTTAGATAGATTATACCGTTTGCCGTTGTTTCATGATGTTATGCACCAACAATATAAATAATAAACTTGCAATATTACTAAAAAATAGGATATGGAGTAGAATTATTGTATAAAAAAGTAGGTTAAAGAATAAGGTAACGACGCTATCACACCAAATTTGTCGTTCCATAAAGTGGAACTTTTCGTCGTTATTAACGACAGATTTAACGATATAATACAATAAATTTAAGTAACAATCAAAACAAACATTGTGTTTAAAGTAACAATACGATACAATACAATAAGTAACAACAATCCAAACAAGCTATAAGGGGTTATTGCTTCATGAGTGATGCCCTCCGCTTCAGATAAGAGAATATGAAAAACAATCATTTCTTTGAATCTCAATTTTGAGGAGTTAGAATTAATTTCGGCATTATTATATACTTTGGACGTTGAAAGTAGTTATTTTAACTCTAACTTGATGATTGAAGTACTAAAGTCATATATCTATGGTATTTCTCAACTTTCCGAATAGTGTGTGTGTGTATTTTCTTGGCGCAAAGTAATCGTTGCAAGTGATTTTCATTGCATATAAGCATTCACAATTGTCTGGTTTAGCTCATTTGATATGTGTGATATGAATTCTGGCCAAAAACATGCAAAGTTTAAAACGTAGACTAACTAGTGGCCAGTTCAACAGGGTGGCATGAAGAAGAATAAGAAGAAGATGAAGTGCTCCAGCTTTGATTTACATGATTTGAGTTTCTCACACAAGTCACAACTATCCCATTTTTCAGGCAATGCAAATTGTAAGAAAATCCAAGAATGCAGTTCCTGTGAAAACATTCTTTATAATTCATGGATCTCTCATCACAGAACAAGCACTCAACAAAAACAAAACAAAAATGCAGGTGGTGGTCGAGATTATGACAGGAACAATCTTTCATGTCCAAGTAGGCGACAATGCAACAGTGCTAGATTTGAAGATAGCAATACAGAATCAAGAAAACCTTCCCGGTGATCGCCTCATCCTTTTGCTCGACAAGGATGGTGATCATATCATGATGAATGAAGATCAAAAATCCCTTAGTGAATACGGGGTTCAAGATGGCTCTCGCCTCTACGGGTTTTTTAAGCTCCCTCAGGAAGAAAATGATGACGATGCTGATACTGGTGATGACAAGGTCCTGGACAAAGATAGGACTGAGAGTGATAGTGAGGAAATCAGAAATGACAATGCTGGTAATAACAGTGACAGCTCCACTCCTAGAACTCCATATGAAGAGGATTCTGTTCAATCACCTGAGTATGTTTCAGACTCAGATTAGCTATATGAATGAATTACTGTAGTATCCATTCTGCTTTATCCAGTCTTGTTCCTGTTAGCTACTAAATTATTAAGTGTTGTATTGCAGTCACAATGATTTCCTAAAGTTTGAAGTATCATCCTTCTTACATCTAACTTCTTTTTCTTATGATAATCTAGAAATATGATTTAGGTATTCGGGGAGAAAGAACTCGTAGTGACATCTTCATGTTTCCAGTAGACAACATGTACCATGTTTCTGTTTCCAACTTTAGCCTCGACTATGAATTACTCCACATTAGTAAGGGAACTAAAGTTGCATAATGATTTCTACAGAGTGATAACAACACTATTTCTCTTCTTGTATTACTAGTCAAAATGTTAATACAGAATGCTAAAACAGAGTAAGAAATGTCACTATCCAATCAAGATATCTAATAGTCTCTACAGAGTTCTCGAATCAGAGTACCAAACATCACTAAAGACAGTGCTTCTAATGGTAATACATTCATATCTAAGTGCTAAATTGAAGTATCTAATAATGCAACAATTTAAGAAGAGCTGCTAAATAAAATTCTGCGCAAACAAATCCATGAATAGCAAGCGACATTCCAATTTGTCCAAGGTTACCACAGCTCAGTGTTGAAGCTGCATCGACAAACTCTAATGCCTAAACTAAATCAAGTCATCTAATATTTCTACACGCATCATAAAAAGGAATAATCAAGTCATGTCATGGTAATGGCTATATGAGTTTAAATGAGGAAGGTAACAAACCACCTAATGGTCATTTGATCTATTAGATCCCTTATTGTAATGCCACTGCAACTAGAACCCTGTTGTGCTTCAGTAGCTACTCAGGAGAAAAGATGAGACAAAGCACAATCCTGCAAGATTTTTGAATAGAACTACTACTATGGTGAAAGAGAGACAAGTTTTGAACATAGAAGCAAAAGTTGGTTGGTATTACACATTGATCCAAAAGGGAGAATCAACTGAGCTACCTGTATGTAAAGACAAAATAGTACGACAGAGAATATAGCTGGCCTAGCTCTCAATGTATGGTCCAATTTCAGCAGCTGCTGCTATTATTCTGAACCATCTGGGAATGCATCCAGCGCATCCTGCTTGCCGTTGACATAGTACTCAACAACTGCTTTCATTCTAGGAAACTTGTCCGGGTGATAGTTTACATGAACTATAACCGGTTTCAACTTCTTCAGATTAGCATCTTTTCTTACAGTCTTGAACAGGACCTTGCTATTCATGAACAGATAGATATCCATTGTTCTCCTGGAAGCATAAAGGCCAACATACCCGGGATGTGATGGAAAGGCGAGCTCTTCATTGAAAACTGCCTGGTCCCAGGAATTTGGCTGCTTAGTAAGCCGATCAGCAACCCGATCTAAGAGCTCGATTGAAGGAATCGTTGGTCGGATATAAAAGAAGCCAGAATTATAAACCCAAAGCCTCATTGTATGTGCATATCGAGCCCAACCCATTGAAGGTTCATCGAAAACGTCATTGTAACCATAAGCTGTCATATTATTGTGACCGTCAGACATTGATTCGACATCTGAATCCCGATATAAATGATCAAAAGGATTTTGCAGATACACAATATCGACGTCAGAAAGAAGGACACTGTAACCAAGCTGCAAAAACTCCCTCAAAATTCGAAACTTCAATCCTGAGACAGCATGGTTGCCTCCATTTTTTCCAATAAAATCGACATTATCATCAGGGTCTCTTTTATAAACTGGGACATCATTTTCCTTGCAGAAATCCACTATAGCGTCATCCAATGCCACAACCAGATAATTGGGAATACCCACTTTTTTAATACTGTTGAACCAAACCTCCAGCATGGATCTAACATTTGAATTGGCAAGTGCAACTATGACCTCTTTGCTAACTGCAATCTCTGCCAACATCTTTGCTAATCTTGGGTTTACCAATTCATCGGGCACAACAGGAGGGTTAGTTCTCAAACTTTTGACAGTTCCAAAAGGCCCAGCTTTCTGAGGTTGACTCGACACCACAAGTTGCTCCTGAGCACGACCGTTTCCCTGTGCAGCCACCTGAAGCTTTTGATTTAGTTCCCTCACCTGCCTTTGCAACTCTGCATTTTTCTCAGTCAACTTCCTATTCTCGGAATTCAACATATTAATCCGCTCCGTGGATTCACAATTGGATGAGCCAACCTAAGAATTGAATCGAATCTCTAAATAAGGAGCTATAAAATAATTCTACATTGATCAAGCAACATTCAAGCATTTTATATCAAGTCCAACGTAACAAAGATAACCATTATCAAAGACTTCATAATCAAAGTTAGTCTTATTATATAGCAATCAGGTATAAACACACATGCATCTAAGTTCAAACATAAATCAAACAAAAAGATAAGAGCTGGACTGAATTCCTAACAGCACCGTAATCACTTCATATACGTTACAGCCACTTTCGTGCAGTTTAAAGACAGAATCATTTAGGATTTAAGTTATGCACACTAACATTGTCATAAATATTTTATATCATCAATGTAATTTAACCCGTTATAGCAGGCCACTTGCCATTGGGATTGTTACCTAAATAGCCCCCCAAATTCAACGTTTATTTTTTCTAGCCGGCATACACAGATTATACACAGTTATACATATATTATACATGAATTAAACATCCGTGGACTATTTTTAGTTTAAGAGATTAAGTAGGTGGCTATTTGGGTTAATTTTTCTACCATTTATCCTAGGTTATCAATCACTACTTTAAAATAGAGTTAGCTACAATTACCTTTTAATAACATGATAGTGTAAATATTTTTTACACACTGTCAGTGCATAGAACTTAAAAAGCTATTAACATAATTCAATCATAAACCCATTTCCTATATAAAGAGAAGACGCACAGAACACACATAAAAGTGAACAAAATTACAAAAATGGCAAAGTTTCAAGACTGACCTGAAGATTGGATTTAGAAAGAGGGTGAGGTGGATCGGGAGAGAAGAATCCATTAGGATACAAGAAAGCAAAGACACAGCCCAAAAGAACACCGATCGCAATTGCTGCAGCAATTCGAGATCCTCTTATTGATTGCCCATACTTCTCCCTACGACCCGCCATTTTTCCGTCACACCCACGACACAATTTTTTTTTTTTTTTTGAATTACACAAAATCCTTATTTTTCTATAGCATGGAGTAAAGATTACTCAAACATTTTAACAATTAAAAAAGAAGAAAAAACACTGCTTCGTGAAAGAAATGAAATGCAGAAAATTGGGGGTACAAGATTAAGCTGAGATGGGTTTTGAAAACTCAAAAAGTTTGGATCTTTGATTATGGAGATGAATCAAAGTCTACGAAGTCTTCTTTGTAGAGAGTGTGGCACCGCTGTGGTTAGAATTATTTATTCAATGTGGGTTTTTATTTGGTGTTTCGCGGACCAGGTTGTTTGTAATGAAGAGTTGACTATTCTGTTTGTTCCGGTACTTGTATTGGGCGACTAAGAGCCCGTTTGGATTAGCTGATTTAGAGTAGCTGATAAGCATTATGTGCTGAAAAATACTTTTAAGTGCCGAAGTTGATTTAAAAAATAAGCAGTTACGTGTTTGGATAATAGTGCTGAAATTAATAATATGCAGCTAAAGAACTGGGTATACGAAGAGTTTTGTTTTAAAAAGAAGTATTTTAGGGGTAGAATAGTAAATATTTTGGTCAAACTTAAACTGCTTATAAGCTGAAATTTGATAAGTTAGAGGAGACCAACTTATGGCTTATTTTTGGCTTATAAGCACTTAACTTATAAGCATTTTTAATTTTACCAAACGCGTAGATAAGCCAAAAAGTACTTATAAGCCATTTTGACCAGCTTATAAGCTTAGCCAAATACCCTCTAATCTGGATTCATAGCGCGCATGATTTAATATGGAGAAAGAGCTCCTTACAAGGATTGTTTTTTAATTCTCAGGACTTGATCGTGAGACATGCAATGAATGATGAATAGGTGGGCATTTGGACATAAGAAGTAGTATAAAATTCTGACAAAAAGTGATTTTTTTAAAAGTAAATTGATATTTTGGGTTGTTTTTGAATTTTTGTTAATGATATGAAGTGAAAATTTGGAATTTCTTTTGGAGTTTTTCAAATTTTCAAAAATATTCGAAAATTCATCTTCAAGTGAAAATTGAAAATTTCATGGACAAACACTAATTTCGAAAAAAAAATAATTTTTTTATGGCCAAACGAGTCCTAGATCTTATTCATCCGACCACAACTCTCAGTGACGACTGTGATGTTTATTTTGGAGTTTTTGCAAAATTTCTCTACCTAATTCTGTTGACTCTCTTAACATGCAATTGTAATGGAAAACTATTAAATATATTTCAGGATTTAGTGAGTGATTTTGAAGGTTAGTTAGTGTGACGACCCAAAGAGTCATCACCAATTAACTAAATTCTATGACTCTAAGGCTTTGGAAACCTCATTTAGAGTAGCCTCGATTTGCGTGCGCAGTCCCGGCGCTTAGCCGGAAAGCTTAAATGTGAAATTCTATGAAAAATGCTAAATTTTGATGTTAAAATGAATAAATTGGACTTTGGTCAACATTTTGGGTAAACGGATCCGTACCCGTGATTTGACGGTCCCGGAGGGTCCGTAGGAAAATATGGGACTTGGGTGTATGCCCGGAATCGAATTCCAAAGTCCCAAGCCCGAGAAATAAATTTTTTTGTAAAATTGTTTTCTGAAATTGTTTAAGGAAATTGAAAATAAAATTTGATTAGAAAGCGATGGTATCAGGCCCGTATTTTGATTCCGGATCCCGGTATAAGTCTTATATATGTTTTAAGTCCTTCCTGTGAAATTTGGTTGAAAACGGACGTCGTTTGACGTGATTCGGACCTAAATTGGAAAATTTGATGTTTTATGAAGTTTGAAAGAATTTTTGGATTTTGAGGTTTAATTCGATGTTAATGATGTTATTTTGGCGATTTGATCGCACGAATAACTCCCCATAGGATGTTTTTGAGGTTGTGTGTATATTTGGTTTGGAGCCCCGAGGGCTCGGGTGAGTTTTGAATAGGCCTCGGGGTGTTTTTTGAACTTAAAAAAAATGCTGGTGTGTTCAGGCGTGCAGGCTTCGCATTTGCGAATACTGGCTCGCAAATGCGAGTTCGCAATTGCGAAGGCTGGATCGCAAATGCGAAGCCAGCCCAGGCCACCCTTTTCTCGCAAATGCGAGCTTCCCCTTCGCAAATGCGAGACCTCCCTTGTTCAGCATGTATCGCAAATGCGATCCTTCATTCGCAAATGCGATGTCGCAATTGCGACAGCTCCTTCGCAAATGCGAAACCTGGGGAAATTATGAAGGGTTCGCAAATGCGAACCCTGTTTTGCATTTCCCACATCTGCAGAGGTCGCGTTTCGCAACTGCGAACCCCTGTTCGCATTTCCCATATCAGAGACCTGCAATTTTTACACTTAAACGATTTTGAGCTTTATTTTTTCTCAAACCCAAACACACTTAGGCGATTTTCCAAGAACAAGTCTTCTTCCAAATCAATTGTAAGTTAGTTTTTACTCATTTCTTTCAATCATTAACATCTTTTAACATGATTTCAACCTAAAATCAAAGATTTTCATGGGGGAATTGGGTGTTTTGGGTAGAACCTAGGTTTTTCAAAAATTGGGGATTTGGACCTCGATTTGAGGTCCGATTTCAAAATAAATTATATATTTGAGTTCGTGGGGGAATGGGTAATCCGGTTTTGGTTCGAACCTTGGGTTTTGACCACGTGGGCCCGGGGGCGATTTTTGGCTTTTTGGGTAAAACTTTGGAACACTCATTTCCATGCATTGGGGTTGATTCATTTAGTGTTTATTAGTGTAATTAAGCAATTTGTGATTAGATACGAGCGAATTGACGGTGGAATCAAGGGATAAAGCTATAATCGAGGTTTGAGTCGTGTTCAAGGCATCGAGGTAAGTGTTTGGTCTAACCTTAGCTTGAGGGATTAGGAGTTGAGTCCTATTTGCTATGTGATAATTGTTGAGTACGACGTATAAGGCTATAGGCATGGTGACGAGTATCTATACGTTGGTGTCAAGTATGACCGTGAGTCTTATATTGTGATTTTCATGATTTTATTGTATTCTTCATGCTTTGGTGATGATTTCTAGTTGTTGTGAAAAGTTTGTGGAAGGAATTGAGATCTTTGAACATTTTGGAGCATTGGCTCGAGTTATATTATGAATTGTGAAAGTATATGAGATGATTGAATCCTTTGGAGCATTGGCTCAAGTGGTAAAGTGAGTTATGAAGTACAAGTGAAAGATAGAGAAAGAGTTATTGAAATGTTCCCTTGCCGGGATTTAGTTATTTACTTGTTGCTCCCTTGTCGGGATTTAATTGTTAAATCGTTGTTCCCTTGCCGGGATTCTTACATATTCTTGTTTATTTCCCTTGCCCTTGTTTGTGATTGTTGTTTGGGTGAGGAAGAGTGTTAAAGCACGAAGGGTGATGCCGTGCATTGTTTGCTTTGGTGAGGAAAGAGAGTAAAAGCACGAAGGGTGATGCCATGCCGCACGATGTACCATTCCGTGCCAATTCTATTGATTATATGTGAGGAAAGAGAGTAAAAACACGAAGGGTGATGACGTGCACATTTTATTATTCTAATTGCTTTGGTGAGGAAAGAGACTAAAAGCACGAAGGGTGATGTCGTGCACGTTTTCATTATATTATTACTTGGTGAGGACGAAAGTAAAAGCACGAAGGATGATGCCGTGCACTTGTCTTTGATTTTCCTGATTCTTGCTGATAATTGAGTTATGTTGTCCTTTACTTTTATTTACTGATTTTCTTGTTGTTATCGGTTCAAGTGCATTAATTGTCTTATTCCACTATTACTGTGATTCTTTATGTTGGCATATTCCTTTATTGTGTTACTTGTTATTATTGGCTCGAGGTATCCTTGCGCAACATTATGGTTGAATTCATGTTATAATTGCTACATGTTATGTGACTTAATTGCTACTTGACATTTAGCATACTAAATATTAAATTGCCTATTTTCTCCTTAAAGTCCATAATTAATTGCTACTTGTCATTACTTGTTTTTTCTCAGTGAGTCATAATTATTGTGTACTTGTTGTCTTATGAATTCGTATTAATTGTTGTGTTTATTGGAGTAAATTTCATTTGGAAGAACTGTTAACTTAATGAAATGGGAGCGGGTGGTACGCCTACCACGAGATTTAATTATTGAGAAATGGGATCGGGTTACACGCCTGCAACGAGATATGTACTGATAGTGAAATCTGCTTTTATTTTCCTTATCCGTGTTAGAGTTAAAACTATTGATGTTCTTTATTATCTTCTTGAAATTCTGTATTATCTGCTACCCCCGAAGTATGTTCCCCTCTCATTTAAAATGTTTGTTCTTGTTATTTTCCCGTTGTAGATATATATATAACTGTACAGGTTTATGTGGTAGTCCTGTCTAGCCTCGTCACTACTTCGCCGAGGTTAGGCTAGGCACTTACTAGCACATGGGGTCGGTTGTGCTGATACTACACCCTGTGCTCTTTTGGATAGAACCAGGTCCCGGATAGCAGCAGTAGCTTGGGAGCCAGCCTTCAGTCCACCGAGACTCCGAGGTAGCCTTGCACGCGTCCGCAGGCCCGGCGTCTCTCTCTCTCTATCGACTTTCCTGTTTCTTACATGTATTTCCAGAGACAGTGTTGTATTTAATTCTTTCAGACCTTTATTTGTAGTACTCTTAGACCGTCTGTGAAATTGTGACACCAGTTCTGGGTAGTCGAAATTCAAACGGTTGTATTAGAAATTCATGTTGAGATATTAAATTGTTATCTTCCGCTTAATTATTTAAAGTTTCGCTGTTTTCATGTTATCGCCTTATATTTGTTAAAAAGAAGCAAAGTGATAATGAAGTAAGTAGCTAAGGATTGGCTTGCCTAGCTCTCATTAGTAGGCGCCATCACGACTCCCGAGGGTGGGAAAATCCGGGTCGTGACAAGTTGGTATCAGAGCTCTAGGTTACATGGGTCTCACAGTTCACAGACAAGCTTAGTAGAGTCTGAGGGATCGGTACGGAGACGTCTGTATTTATCCCCCAGAGGCTACGGAGTTAGGAAAACTTAACACTTGTTCTTTTCTGTCGTGCGGTTTTGTTTCTCAAATGCTAAACTGAAACCTCTACTCTTGTCCCTTCACGAATGGCGAGGTCATGTACCGCTTCTTCAGCTGAGCAGCAACACAGACCAGTGATAGATCAGATACGTCTTCGGAGGCCTTGTGGAGGTTGGATAAGTTTCACCAAGCTCTTCACTACTACATTAAGCGGTGCATCTACTGAGGATCCCCAGGATTATCTAGACAGCTGTCATGAGGTTCTCAGGAACATGGGGATCGTGGAGACTAATGGGGTCGATTTTGCTACCTTTCGTTTGTCTGGATCTGCCAAGACCTGTTGGAGAGATTATTGATTGGCTATACCAGTTAGGTCACCAGCTTTGACTTGAGAACAGTTCACGCAGCTATTTCTGGAGAAGCTTCTCCCCATCACTCAGAGAGAGGTCTATCAGAGGCAGTTTGAGCGTCCCCAGCAGGGTTCTATGACTGTTACTCAGTATGAGATCAGATTCATCGAGTTGGCTCGTCATGCTCTTATCATACTTCCCACCGTGAGAGAAAGTGAGGAGGTTCATTGAGGGACTCGTCCAGCCTGCTCAGTTAGCTAGAGGTGGAGGTAGAGGTATTAGAGGTGGAGGTAGAGATGCTAGAGGTGGAGGTAAAGGTATTAGAGGTGGAGGTGCATGTATTGTTCTGGTTTGTGGTAGAGAAGCTTCGATTTTATTTTGCGCCATATCTGGTCACGCCTAGTGATTCTTGAGTGCCCGTGTTTATGTGTCTACGCCGGTGGGTGATTCTATTATGGTGGATCGCGTCCATTGTTCATGTATAGTGGTTGTTGGAGGTTTTGAGACTCGTGTAGATTTGCTTCTTCTGGACATGGTTGACTTCGATATTATATTGGGGATGGACTGGTTATCACCTTACCACGCTATCTTGGACTGTCATGCCAATACTGTGACCTTAGCTTTCCCGGGTAGGCCTCGTTTAGAGTGGAGAGGGACTCCTGGTCATTCTACCCGCAGTGTTATCTCGTACGTGAAGGCTGGGCGTATGGTCGAGAAGGGGTGTTTGGCCTATTTGGCATATGTTCGTGATTCTAGTGCTGAGGTCCCTTCTATTGATTCTGTGTCTGTTGTTCGTGAGTTTCCTGAGGTTTTCCCTTCAGGCCTGCCGGGTATGCCACCCGACAGGGAAATTGACTTCTGCATTGATATGGTTCCGGGCACTCAGCCCATTTCTATCCCGCCATATCGTATGGCCCCGCCNAAGCCTCTTCCTCATCTTTCCCTCAAGCTCCATCAACCCTTGCTTTAAATATTCCAATCTCTCTAATCCTAGTTTTTAGATTAATTCCCGGCTTGACGTCTCCTGCTATATCGTCCACTAACCATGATGGGTAGAAGTACACATGGCCGACATGATACCTATCTGGCTCAATAGTATCCTTTTCCACAATGACCTTCTGATTCCACATATGTTGTGCCTCGAACCTGAATGGAATAACGTCCCCTTTAAAATCTGCTTTGTACTGGACCATGTTGGAAACCCGAGGTATAACCTGTTTTCTTCCCGCTTGTCTCATTACCCTTATAGGAGCATAAGGATAGATTTCCCTCAACCCAATCAATACTAGATGAGTAGTCTCTCTTGACCTGATGATGAACTCACTGCTAGGAAACCATTCAAGCATCCAATGTACCTGCTCATTCGTCAGATTGCTGAAGAAACGCACCCAGCTCACAGCATTTCCATGTTGTGCAAACCTGTCTGGGATAAATGTCATTCTCTTTGGGTGATGGTAAGCTATGTAGTCATTCAATGGTCGACGCAGAAGCTCTTGGCGATATTATCCCCTCTGGAAATGTTCTAGCAACCAGACTTGTAGTAACAGATTACAACCTTGGAAGTGTTCAAATCCCTGCTTGCACCGATCTAGAGCGTGGTACATTCCGGCTAGATCATGGGGATGATGGTATAAGTCTGTCCCTCGATGCCTTCCATCAAAGTCCTGGCGACCATGGCTAAACCTGTATGAATCCTTCCCCCTTTCATTGGAAATATCAACAACCCCAAGAAGTAGACAATGAAAATATAAACTTGACGGTGCGTCCAACCTAAGAAAGTAATGGCAAGTTCATCATGATTAAGGCGATATGACTTGCTGTGCCCATAACGCTCATAAAGGAATTCAAATGGGATGTATGACTTCTTCAAACAAAGCAACTCATCATTTTTCTTGAAACCTAGCATTTTTAGAAAACCGCGAGGGGTGTGATTCTCTGGCACTAATAACCCTAGACTATCCCACGGTAGCTTAGCGAAGCCTCCTATTTCTTCTAGGAGAGGAGTCATTTCTATGTCATCGAAGTGGAAGACGGCCCTTTTCTCATCCCAAAACATAGTGGCGGCCTCAACCAATCCTGTACTCGGTCGGATGTCTAGAAAGGACGGTAATTACCAAGGACCCTTCTCACATGATTCTTGTTGCTAGGTGCGAGATTTTTCCACCAATCAAGCAACATAGGTGGGATGTTTTGGACCATGCCGAACCTGGGGACTTCGTGCTTTATTTTCTGCAATCAAATAAGGTTAGCCCTCTCCCCCTCCAAATTCGACTATTTACACACTAATGATCAACATATCGGCATATTTTCTCCAAGTAATGCACATAACATGATGGTGTCAATTGGGATTTTGGAAATCCCGTCAGACTTTGGACAAGGCTTATCTTAGCGGGCTATCATGTTAACAACGTTCTAACCCATGCTAGGTTTGACATGATGCATGTACATTTCATATTGGAGGGAAAGGCATGGGACCGTCCACTGCACCGATTATCGACTAGGCTACCGTAAATAAGCTTTTTCAATTTAAAAAGGATAATTTTGGAATAGCGCGGACACTCATCAAGTGCCGCTATGTTGATAATTAGCACAAGTGGAGTATGATGTTGAGCATGCTTTATATAGAGATAATAACACGTTGTCAAGTATTTGCATGGTAAATATGTAAAAGCGGTAAATACAGTATTAAGGTAAAACATGAAAGGCATAAAAGAAAGACAAGGGAAGAAGTTAGTTCGTGGAATATATGAGAATGTAATAAAGCAAGCATGGGAGTAGGGGCGGGAGAGGCTTGATATAGCAGTCTTTAAACAAATGAAGAGCGGTTAGAGCAAATAAGGATGAATAGGGAAAGGGATGTGCATGTTATAACAATATTTAAGCAAATAAAGGTGGAGAAGGGAAGGGATGTGCATGTAATAGGAAAATTTAACAAATAAAGATGGAAAAGGAATGTGCGTTTTATAACAAAGAAAACTAATCCACATAAGCCAAGTTCAGTATGGTAAGTGATCGCTGCCAACTCTGCACTACTATTAAGTAGCAAGAGAGGGTCGCAATAGCTTTTACCGATTTTGGATCGGGATCGATATCCACAGAGAGCTAGAAGTTGGAATCGAGTATCTATCTAGATTAGGATTGTGTATGTGCTTAATTACACTTCTATTCATTTTTGGGATTTTCTTTATAATTCTACTTTAAATAAACTACAAATTGTAAATTATGCTAAGAGTTAAATGCTATGGGTTGTTCAAATAGTGTAAAGGGCACTAGGGTGGTGACTACCGCCTAGGTGGTCAATTGACGGGTACTTGAATCTAAGGCTCATTTGACATATTTGGGGAGTATGTTATAACCGTTGCACGAATTTACCCACTCTACACCTCTCGGTGGTTCAAGTGATTTTGCCCAAATTGTCTTTCTCAAGACCAATTGGGTATGCAATTTTGCACAAGCAACTTAGGGTTCAATTCGGGTATTACTATCTCGAGGTTTAACCCTTTAATTGGGGCTATCAATCTCTTGAGTACGCCCCAATTCATTGTTGGACCAATTTCGGAGACTTAGGCTCTCTTTCTCAAGAAGAGCTTAAGCCAACTCAACACAAACTAGTGTTTGCAACCACTAATTCAGAAATTAACCATGAAATTGGCCCAAATAACAAACACCCATAGTCAAATTAGCCCTAAAATACAAGACCCATCAATTACCCACACTAGGGTTGAGCCACAACTCTAGCTATGGGGTCTAGCTACTCATATTCAAAGAAGAAAAACAAGAAATAGATGAAGATGAACTCATATTAATTAATTGCTAAGCTAAATACAAAGATTCAATGATGAAAAGTAAGTAAAAATGCCCAAAATGGCTAAAAGTCGACCCACGAGCGCAGCTTACGTATTAGAATATCTGATACCCTAAAAATGGAAAAAGAATCTATTTATACTAAGCTAAAAAATCTGGACAAAATTGCCCCTGCGGGGTTAGTGCGGACCGCACAAAATGGACCGCGGTCCGCACTGGGCTCTTGACTTCAAAATTCTTGCTCTCTGAACTTGGGCTCCGCGGACCGCACAGAATAGACTGCAGCCGCGGAGGCTTCTAGTGCGGTCCGCACAAAGTTGACCGCAGACCGCGGAGGCTTAAAACTTGAAAATGCAACCTCTCTGAATCTTGGCACTACGGACCGCACAGAATGGTAGTGCGGCCGCATTGCCTTCAGTACGGATCGAACAAAACCTAGTGCGGCCGCACTGCCTTAACGCTTGAAATAACAGCTCTCTGAACCTCCCAGTGCGGTCCGCACAAAGTGTGTGCGGTCCGCACTGGGCCTGTTTTGGCTGAACTTGACTTGTCTTTGGCACTTGAGCAAGTTTCACTCCTTTTGAGCCGATCTTTGATATTTTGTCACTTTGTTGATCAAACCTGCAATCAAACACAACTTGTGAGACTTTTGGGACTATTTTGTATGAATATTTGATCAAAGCATAAGCAAGAAGGAGTATAAAATGCATCAAAATCTCTAGTTATCAACTCCCCAAACTTAAGCTTTTGCTTGTCTTCAAGCAAACAAAATAAGACCCACCCCTTAAGAGAAAGTCCAAGAAAAATTTCAGCTATCCTAAAGTGACCTCAACTAGCCTCAATTGGGACTAACAATTGCCCTCAATACACATGAATCATTAACACATTTACTCTTTTAAAACACCATGGATCAAGTGCGACACAAGAGCATCAAGAATTGACTCAACACATCAAAGAACTCTTTTCTATTACTTTGGTCATTGTGGAACCCAAACTCACACATCCTCAACTCTCCTTAAGCAATCCTCACCTTTAAGATAGTGGCACTCAGAACGAGAATAATGGGAATTCACTCATCTCTCTCAAGAAAAAGCCACAAGTCCGGCTCTAGGTACCATATGCTTGCCCCTTATGTGAGTATCCACTAATGTAAGCTTCATTCAGCTCAGGATCATATAGGGCTTTTGTGGAGACATTGTGGAGGCTTTTGGTTCAAGGTAGGGAATGTTTTGGTCTAAGTGGGTTCCATCTTCCCTTAAGCACTTCTTTTGATTCATTCGGCATCCATTCACTTGACTCTTTGAGTCATTTTCACTTCTTTCTAAGGGGTTAGAGAGACACACTGTCACTCTTTCTTAGGCATTTCACACATTTTTTCCTTTTTCAAGTTTCCACACCTTTCATTCTTTGCTTTTCTTGAATCCCTTTTTATTCTTTTTTACATTGAACATTCTTTTTGTCTTTTTTGCTTTTCTTTCTTTTTTATTGCCTTTCCTTTTCTTCCTTTTTTGCGTCCTTTTTTACCACTTTGTTTGCTAATCCTCGTCTCTCCCCCCAAACTTATACTTTTGCCATGTGCTAAAGGAAAGATCGGGTGCTAAGAGAGGGTATCTTTTAGAACGGGTATAAACTTGTATCATGGTTCTTGAAAGAAAAAGGTCTAAGGCTCAAAAGGGTTAACTAGGGATCATATCACTGGTAGGTTATGGAATTGTTCAAACTATCATTTGGATCAAGGAGAGCCTATAATCATGTCTCAAGTCAAAATTCACCTAGGATTTCGCCTCAACAAACATTCAGGGCAAGTTCTAGACCATTGGTTCGGGACTTGGACTTGCAATTCAATAACTTACCACACAAGCTAAGGGATTGCTAAAGACATAGAGTCGGGGGCCCACAACGACGTTAGATACGATTTGAGCACAC
>NW_017672040.1:22587-53664 GCF_001879085.1 Nicotiana attenuata | reverse complement strand
TTGTTAGTATCAGTAGTGTCAGATAAAACAGTGTTGCAGAACAGAAGGAAATTGTTGCAGACATGTTGCAGAAGTTGCCCAGTGCGGACCGCACAAAATGGTGTGCGGCAGCACAGGGGCCAGTGCGGACCGCACAAAATCAAATGCGGTCCGCACAGAGGTGGGGTTCAAACTACCCACTCTCTGTATCTAGGCAGTGCGGACCGCACAAAATCGACTGCGGCCGCACTGCCTGAGGTTCAACAACAGAAGAGTATCAACGCGGTCCGCATAAAATGGTAGTGCGGACCGCACTGGGCCACCGCAGATCGTACAAAAACGATCGCGGTCCGCACTGAGTGCCCAGTTGTGGCACTAAATTAGGGTTCCATGTATTTTGATTTTGGGTCCAATTTTTCACCTAAGTAGTGTCTCTACATGATTACCCATTGATTTTAACTATCTATGGCTATTTTAACCTAAAATTAACAACCCTAACCTACTCAATTGAAGAAAATGAAGGAAGAAGAGAATGAAAAACAAGAAAAAAGAAAATTAAGAGAAAATTAACAAGATTGATAAACTAAAAAGCAAGTAATGGTACCAGATGCGAGAGTTAATGAAGATTATCACGTCCAAGCAGTTGATTGTAAGCAAAAAGGTTGATGCACAGTGATTTTTTAGGGTTCTGAGAGTTAAAGGTGCGAAAAGGGTAACAGCAGGCCCTCAGACCCTATTTATAGAAAAAGGACCTGGGGCCCAGTCTTACCAACGCGGACCGCACAAAATGGACTGCGGTCCGCACTGCACAGCTTTGAACAATTTCAACTTATCAAACCACTGCGGACCGCATAAAATGGACCGCGGCCGTAGTACTCCACCGCGGACCGCACAAAATGGTAGTGCGGTCGCACTGAAAACTTCAGAGACCTGTGCATTTTTTCAATTATGTCCTGCACTGCATCAACTCAATCCTGTAACATCTCACAACTAGTTAGCCCAAAAATCAATCCTACACTACAATGAAAATCAAATAAAAACAAGAATGAAAAACACATGGGTTGCCTCCCAAGAAGTGCCTGATTTAACGTCGCGGCATGACGCATATTACCATCCAATCATATGAAATGCACAAGAGACACCACATGGCTATCATCAAACTTCCCCAAATAATGCTTACCTCTATGCCCATTCACTCTAAAAACTTCTCCACTTTTGTTCTTCAAATCTAGAGCACCAAATGGAGTCGCACACACTACTTCAAATGGTCTGCTCCACTTTGACTTCAGCTTTCCCGGAAACAACCTTAGACGAGAATTGAATAAGAGCACCAAATCTCCCACCTTGAACTCCTTGCCCCGAGTATATTTATCATGAAGGTATTTCATTTTATCCTTATACAGGGACGAACTAGAGTAGGCATGGAACCTAAATTCATCAAGCTCATTAAGTTGCTCCACCCGAAGATTAGCAGCTATGTCCCAATCAAGATTCAACTTCTTCAAGGCCCACATGGACTTATGCTCCAACTCCACTGGTAAATGACATGCTTTCCCAAACACCAACCGGTACGGCGACATACCAATTGGGGTCTTGTAAGCAGTTCGGTAAGCCCATAGAGCATCATCTAACTTTTTAGACCAATCGGTCCTATTGGCATTGACAGTTTTGGACAAAATGCTCTTGATCTCCCTGTTAGACACTTCAACCTGGCCACTTGCTTGAGGATGATAAGGCATAGACACTTTGTGGTTGACACCACACTTGGAAAGCAAGACATCAAAGGCTCTATTACAAAAATGCGATCCTCCATCACTAATAATTGCCCGAGGCATACCAAACCTTGTGAAAATGCTCTTCTTTAGAAATGCCACTACACTCCTAGCTTCATTGTTGGGAAAGGCCACAGCCTCAACCCATTTTGAGACATAATCGACCGCTACAAGAATGTAGGTGTTTCCACACGAGCTTACAAAAGAGCCCATAAAATCGATACCCCATACATCAAAGATATCAACTTCGAGAATGGTGTTTAGAGGCATCTCATCTTTCTTGGAAATCTCGCCCGCTCATTGACATTGATCACACCTTTTTACTAGATCACTTGCATATTTGAACAAGGTTGGCCAATAAAAACTACAACTTAGAACTTTCGAAGCCGTCCTCGCCCTTCCATGATGGCCACCATAGGGGGAGGAATGACAAGCCTCTAGGATGCTAAATTGCTCCTCCTCAGGTACGCACCTCCGGATCACTCCGTCGGTGCAAATCTTGAACAAGTATGGCTCGTCCCAATAGAAGTCCAAACTATCCCGTTTGAGCTTCTTCCTTTGGTTAGAAGAGAGCTCACACGGGATGATGCCAGTCACAAGGAAATTAGCAATGTCCGCAAACCATGGCATATCACACATCGACACAGAAAGTAGTTACTCATCTGGGAATGTATAATTGATCTCTAGGCCATCACACGGCCTACCCTCCTCCTCCAAGCGGGACAAATGATCCGCCACTTGGTTTTCACTACCTTTCCGGTCCACTATCTCCAAATCAAACTCTTGAAGTAATAAGACCCATCGCATCAGTCTAGCTTTGGAGTCTTTCTTTGTCATCAAATATCTATGAGTTGCATGATCAGTGTGCATTATGACTTTGGCTCCCATAAGATATGGCCGAAATTTTTCCATGGCGAACACAATAGCCAACAATTCCTTATGACTTTGGCTCCCATAAGATATGGCCGAAATTTTTCCATGGCGAACACAATAGCCAACAATTCCTTCTCAGAAACATTTTGTTCACTCTTTGATCCAAAACTGCCCCAACCGCAACATCACTCGTGTCGCACATGAGCTCGAAAGGCAAGCTCCAATTGGGTGCGGTAATGATCGGGGTGGTGGTCAACTTATGCTTGAGAAGTTCAAAGGCTTCCATACATCTCTCATCAAACACAAACTTTGTATCCTTTTCTAGCAACTTGCAAAGAGGATTCACTACCTTCGAAAAGTCCTTGATAAATCGCCTGTAGAACCCCGCATGCCCAAGAAAACTCCTCACCCCCTTGACAGAAGTGGGGGGAGGAAGCCTTGAAATCACCTCTATCTTGGCTTTGTCAACTTCAATCCCATGCTTCGAAATTTTATGGCCCAACACTATGCCCTCCTCAACCATGAAGTGGTTTTTTTCCCAATTTAGCACAAGATTGGTGTCTTCACACCGGGCCAAAACTCTATCCAGATTTCCCAAACACTCTTCAAATGAATCACCAACCACACTGAAGTCGTCCATGAACACCTCTAATATATCTTCCACCATATCGGTGAAAATGGCCATCATACACCGTTGGAATGTTGCCGGTGCATTGCACAACCCAAAGGGCATCCGAGAGAAAGCAAAGGTGCCATATGGACAAGTAAAGGTTGTCTTCTCCTGATCCTCCGGAGCTATCAAAATTTGATTGTACCCTGAATAACCGTCCAAGAAACAATAGAAGGCACGCCCAGCAAGACGATCTAGCATCTGGTCCAGAAAAAGGCAATGGGAAGTGATCCTTGCGGGTCACTTTGTTCAGCTTGCGGTAGTCCATGCACACCCGCCATCCGGTCACTGTCAGAGTTGGAATAAGTTCATTATTAGCATTGGTCACCACGGTCATACCACCCTTCTTCGGCACACATTGCACCGGAGAAGTCCATGAGCTGTCAGAGATTGGATACACCACGCCTGCATCTAGCCACTTGATCACCTCTTTTTTCACCACTTCTTGCATTGCCTCATTGAGCCTCCTTTGATGTTCCAAGGAGGGTTTTGCATCATCCTCCAAAATAATCTTGTGCATGCAAAATGCGGGGCTTATTCCCCGAATGTCAGCTAGAGTCCATCCAATTGCCTTTTTCCGCTTTTTGAGCACCGCCAATGTGGCGTCAACCTGCATGTTAGTAAGACAAGAGGAAAGAATAACTGGTAAAGTTGAATTAGAGCCCAAGAATTCATACCTGAGGTGTGGAGGTAATGGCTTCAACTCCAACACCGGGGGTTCCTCAATTGAAGGCTTTGTTGGAGGCGTCTTTCTATTTTCAAGATCCAAAGAATGCTTCCTAGGCTCATAAGAATAAGAGCCCATTCCATGTAAAGCATTCACGCACTCCACTCGGCCCGCATCATCATTGATATCCAAATTCAACAATACGGCCTCCAAAGGGTCCTCAACATTGATCATTGCACTGGTATCATCAATTATCACAGCCGTGACTAAATCTACAAATGAGCACACTTCAGTACAGTTGTGCTGCTTTATTGACTTGCACACATGAAAAACTACCTTTTCATCACCCACCCTGAAAGTGAGTTCCCCTACTTCCACATCCACTAGAGCCTTCCCCATAGAAAGGAAAAGTCTCCCTAATATGATCGGGACCTCATAATCTACCTCACAATCCAAGATGACAAAATCAGCTGGCAAGATAAATTTGTCCACCCGAACGAGCATATCATCAACAATACCCAATGGTCGCTTCATAGATCGGTCTGCCATTTGCAATCGCATGGAAGTTGGCCTCGGAGGCCCAATACCCAAAGTCTTGAAAACTAAGAAGGGAATTAAGTTGATGCTTGCCCCAAGATCACATGGAGCTTTGGCAAAGTCTGCACTACCAATAATGCAGGGGATAGTGAAAACATCGGGATCCTTCAATTTCGGAGCCATTGAATGTACTATAGCACTAACTGGTGGGTCATCTTGATAGTTTCACAGTCCATTGATCTTTTCTTTGTAACCAAATCTTTCATGAATTTAGCATAACCAGGCATTTGCTCCAAAGCCTCCACCAAAGGCACGTTGATGGATAAGCTCTTCATCATGTCAATGAACTTTTTGAATTGAGTCTCACTTTTCTGCTTGGCTAGCCTCTGAGGATAGGGGGAGGTGGCCTAGGCAAGGGTGCCTTGGCTTTTGGCACAACCGGCTCCGACATGTCAATTACGTGCTCCCTAGACGGGTTCACGTCACTTTGTGTTTCCACCTCGGCATCTTGAATATTGATCCTCACTTCTTCATTCACATTTTCATCAACTACATTCTCAACCACCAAACGAACTTCATCTTCTTGCAACTCAACTTCTTCATCCAAAACTTGCATTTGTTTGGAGGCATTCATATCAGCGCCTTGTCCACTCCTAGTTGTCACAACCATAACATGATTGTTTCCTCCCTTTGGGTTCACTACCGTATCACTTGGTAGAGCACCCTTAGGGCGTGTATTCAAGGACTGAGAGATTTGACCTAGTTGCACCTCCAAATTCCTAATTGAAGTATTGCGAGAAGCCAATTGTGCATCGGAATCCGCATTCTTTTTCATCATTTGTTCGAACATCATTTCAGTTCTACCCATTTCATTGTTAGATGAACTAGGGCCCTGGGATGGAAAAGGAGGTGGATTGTTCGGTTGTTGGTACATTGGGGGCCTTTGAAAGCCTTGCCCCTGGTTTCCTTGGTTCCCATTGTTCCATCCACCTTGATTGTTATTGTTGCCCCAATTGTTGTTATTACCATTCCAATTCCCTTGGTTGCCTTGATTGTTGTTCTGATTGCCCCAGTTGTTGTTTTGATTATTGTTCCTCCAATTACCACTGTTTTGTTGTTGATTGCCCCAATTGCCCTGAGATCGCCATTGTTTTTGTTGGTTGGAAGAATTTCCTCTTTGGCCTTGGTAATTATTCACATATTGCACCTCCTCATTTTGCTCATCATAGTCATCATCCTGAAATCCATTACCATCATTGTCAAATTGATCCGAATTTCCTTGGTTCTGTTGACCTCTTCGCTTTCTTTGGTTTACTAACATGTTAACACCCTCCATAGCATTCACTTGGCGAGGATTTTGGACTTGTTGCAGCTGCGCCTTTGCCAATTGGTTCATAGTTGTTGTAAGTTCTGCTATCGCCTGTCCATGGTCATGTAGTTCTTTATGCAAATGAGTAACTGTGGGATCACCTGAGGCACATTGGCTCTACTTTGCCAAGCGGAGGATGTGTCAGCCATTTCATCAAGAATCTCGCAAGCTTCATCATAAGGAAGCTTCATGAAATTACCCCCAGCCAATTGGTTCACTATGCATTGATTTGTTGTATTGATGCCCCGATAGAAGGTTTGTTGTATCATCGCCTCTGTCATATCATTGTTGGGGCATTCTTTCACCATAGTTCTATATCGCTCCCAAATCTCATGCAATGGTTCGGTAGGCTCCTACTTGAAGGCTAAGATCTCATCCCTTAGTGCTGCTATGTGTCCCGGTGAGAAGAATTTGGCAATGAACTTATCCGCCAACTCATCCCAAGTTGTGATGGAATGGTTGGGAAGTCGCTCAAGCCAGTCCAATGCTTTCCCCCTGAGTGAGAAAGGGAAAAGCCTCAATCTAAGTGCATCCTCGGACACGTTGGTTTGCTTTCTCCCCCAACAGGTATCCATGAACCCCTTGAGATGTTTGTACGCATTTTGAGTGGGAGCATCGGTGAAATACCCACGCTGCTCCAATAATGTCAGCATCACGTTGGTTATTTGAAAATTGCCCGCCTGAATCCGGGACGGAACAATAGCACTTGCATAGCCTTGGTTGGGAAGAACTCTTGGAGCCACTCGTGGAGGTGGCGGAGGAGGGTCTGGAATATTGTCATTAGCATTGGCCTGGCGGCCTCTCCGTTGTCCTTGAGGTACAAGAGGCACCTCGTCTTCTCCAATGTCATCTACCTCCTCCCCCGCGTTCACATATCCAAGAGGGTCATTAGCATTTAAAGCCATTTTGGTACCTGAAGTATTGACACACACAAATTAGTAACAAGAAGGAAAGAAGAACAAAACACAAATCTAACTAAATAGATAGCCAAAACCGTTAGCTCCCCAGTAACGGCGCCAAAAAGTGATCGTTGCCAACTCCGCACTACTAATAAGTAGCAAGAGAGGGTTGCAATAGCTTTTACCCGATTTTGGGTCGGGATTGATATCCACAGAGAGCTAGGATTGGAATCGAGTATCTATCTAGATTAGGATTGCGTATGTGTTCTTAATTACACTTCTATTCATTTTTGGGGTTTTCTTAATAATTCTACTTTTAACAAACTACAAATTATAAATTAAGCTAAGGTTAAACGCTACGGGTTGTTCAAATAGTGTAAAGGACACTAGAGTGGTCACTACCGCCTAGGTGGTCAATTGACGGGTACTCGAATCTAAGTCACATTTGACATATTTGGGGAGTATGTTATAACCGTTGCACGACTTTGCCCACTCTACACCTCTCGGTGGTTCAAGTGATTTTGCCCGAATTGGCTATTTCAAGACCAATTGGGTATGCCAATTTGCACAAGCAACTCAGGGTTCAATTCGGGTATTACTCTCTCGATGTTTAACCCTTTAATTGGGGCTATCAATCTCTTGAGTACGCCCCAATTCATTGTTGGACCAATTTCGGAGACTCGGGCTCTCTTTCTCAAGAAGAGCTTAAGTCAACTCAACACAAACTAGTGTTTGCAACCACTAATTCAGAAATTAACCATGAAATTGGCCTAAATAACAAACACCCATAGTCAAATTAGCCCTAAAATACAAGACCCATCAATTACCCACACCAGGGTTGAGCCACAACCCTAGCTATGGGGTCTAGCTACTCATATTCAAAGAAGAAAAACAAGAAATAGATGAAGATGAACTCATATTAATTAATTGCTAAGCTAAATACAAAGATTCAATGATGAAAAGTAAGTAAAAATGCCCAAAATGGCTAAGAAAAATCGACCCACGAGCGCAGCTTACGTATTACAATATCTGATACCCTAAAAATGGAAAAAGAATCTATTTATACTAAGCTGAAAAATCTGGACAAAATTGCCCCTGCGGGGTTGGTGCGGACCGCACAAAATGGACCGCGGTCCGCAGTGGGCTCTTGACTTCAAAATTCTTGCTCTCTGAACTTGGGCTCCGCAGACCGCACAGAATGGACTGCGGCCGCGGAGGCTTCTAGTGCGGTCCGCACAAAGTTGACCGTGGACCGCGGAGGCTTAAAACTTGAAAATGCAACCTCTCTGAATCTTGGCACTGCGGACCGCACAGAATGGTAGTGCGGCCGCATTGCCTTCAGTGCGGACCGCACAAAACCTAGTGCGGCCGCACTACCTTAACGCTTGAAATAACAGCTCTCTGAACCTCCCAGTGCGGACCGCACAAAGTGGTGTGCGGCCGCACTAGGCCTGTTTTGGCTGAACTTGACTTGTCTTTGGCACTTGAGCAAGTTTCACTCTTTTTGAGCCGATCTTTGACATTTTGTCACTTTGTTGATCAAACCTGTAATCAAACACAACTTGTGAGCCTTTTGGGACTATTTTGTATGAATATTTGAACAAAGCATAAGCAAGAAGGAGTATAAAATGTGTCAAAATCTCTAGTTATCAGAGGCCAAAGCGGGTGTCATAGACTTTGACGCCGAAATTGCAAAGGCCCTTAAGCTGGAGTTAGCTGCAAAAAGAGGTCTTCCGGCTAGGGCTAATATTACCGATTCTTCTGGTTCCGATTTTGAGTTCTCGGGAACTAGAGAGGAACCGGAAGTGATGCTGAGGGACAAAACGATAAAGCCCAACATATCGAACCAGCGACGAATCTACCTCCTTTTTCAGGGGGCACAAATGCTTCTCTTCCTCCGGGTTTTGGGAATACAGCAGCTTAGCTTTTGATTTCTTTCTCTAACTCTTGTATTTGTGCCGTTTGGAACATTTTTTGTAAATAAAAACACTTTTTGCTTAATTACTGTACGAACTTTCCTTTCTGCGCGCTTTCGTTTAAACATTATGCAGGTTTAATCTTTGTGTCTCTTTTACTTAAGTTTTTGCGCAATTTTGTTTCTTGCGTCTTTTTTCGTAATAATATTTGCTCAACTTTGCCTTTTGCGTCTTTTTGTAAAAGGCTTCGTGTGCATTTTTCCGCCGAAAGCATTTAGATGCTAGGTATAAGTTCTTCCGAAATCAACCCTTTAACGTGAGGGTTTTCATAAGAGAGGGCCCTCTTATGTTTACGGTGATCTTGAAAAGGATGTCTCCTGTTGATTATGTCACTAGCATTTGAAGTACTTGTTTAACTTTCAAATGACAAAATTAATTCATCGTTCAGACAAGAAACAAGATAGATTTAAAAGGATTTTTATTCCTTTCATTGTCAAAAGTACATAAGCATTCGTTGTTGCTAAAAAGACATTGCCGTTTCTTGTGGCTAGTTTGTACAACTTGTTTCTACGGGGTTGGCCATGCAGTCCTCGGTCCCGATGATACAAATATATTTTCGGTTTTCGTATTTCGATCGAAGCGGAAGTTATCGTCGCCATATACTTATATCATCCCCCCCCCTAGTGTTCGAAAGCGAAGATGCGAATCTGAACACTGGAAGTTTAGTACCTTCGAGGATTCCACCAATGAATTGCTAGATAATCTTAAGTTTGGTAAAAAACTTCACTTCCACTTAGGAATTTGTGCTATCGAGCCAAAGACTATCTAACAATCCCCTAATGGCTTGCACTTGTGAATGGTTGGGTAACCTTTGTTTGATAGCAAACTTAACCTCCCAGTAGGAACTTTTCTACCGAACGAAAGATTATTTAATCGTCCACATGGTTCTTCGCTTGTGTGCCTTGTTATTGGAAGGTCTTATTGCTGCTGTTGAAACTATACTTCGTAGTATGCTTTCCGTATCTTGCTAGAAAAACCCAATTGGGATAAAAACTGGACGAAGGAAAAAAAGTACAGCACATACTTTCAGTACTGGTGATGCTCATCAGCAATAATATCTCTTGAGGTGTGCCATATTCCAGCTGCTTGGCAACTTTTCTCCATCTTGATTTTCCAACTCGTATGATCCTTTCCCGTTGACAGCTGAAACCCAGTAGGGACCTTCGCAAGTTGGACCTAGCTTCCCTGCATTGAGTTCCCGGGTGTTTTGAGTTACTTTCCTTAAAACCAAGTCTCCCACTTTGAAATAACGGAGGTTGGTCCTTCGATTGTAATATCTTTCTACTCTTTGTTTTTGAGCTGCCATCCTTATATGCGCCAAGTCCCTGCGTTCATCGAGCAGTTCTAAATTGACCAATATTGCTTCGTTGTTTGCTTCTTCATTCGCCTGAAAATATCTCAGGGTTGGTTCTCCTACTTCCACCGGGATCAGGGCTTCTGCTCCGTACACAAGGGAAAAAAGAGTCTCTCCTATACTTGATTTGGCCGTTGTTCGGTGCGGCCACAGTACTCCGTGCAAAGCTTCAGGCAATCTGTCGTTAGCTGCTTCCAATCTCTTCCTGAGATTTTGTATAATCACTTTGTTTGTTGACTCCGCTTTACCATTTGCGCTCAGATGATAGAGCAAAGATGTGATCCTTTTGATTTTCAAGTCTTCAAGGATTTTCGTGACCTTTGCGCCTATAAATTGTGGCCCGTTGTCGCAGCATATCTCTTTTGGTATCCCAAATCTGCAAATTATGTTCTCCCACAAGAAATCTACCACTTCACGTTTGTCAATCTTCTGATAAGGACCTGCTTCAACCCACTTAGAAAAAATAGTCAGTTAAAATCAAAAGGAACCTTACCTTACCAGGAGCTGGTGGCAGCGGTCCGACGATATCCATCCCCCACTTCATGAACGACCATGGAGATAAAACCGAGTGTAATGGTTCTGCTGGTTGATGTACCAATGGTGCATAGCGTTGACACTTATCACTTTTTTGAACAAAATCTTTGGCGTCTTGCTCCATTCGGGGCCAGTAATATCCCGCCCTTACCAATTTTAGTGACAAGGAATGTGCGCCCGAATGATTTCCACAGATTCCTCCGTGGACTTCTCGCATAATGTAGTTCGCTTCGGAGGCTCCCAAGCACCGGGACAACGGGCCTTGGAAAGATTTTCTATACAATTGGCCTCCTTTGAAGCTATATCGTGTTGCTTTGGTGCGCAGTGCCCGGGATGCCTTAGGATCTTCAGGCACCTTTCTGTGCTCGATGTAATCAATGATCTTATTCCTCCAGTCCCAGACCAAATTAGTCGCGTTTACCTCGTAATAGTTATCTGCGTCCAGAACCGAGTGCATAAGCTGTACGATCGTACTGGAGTCCGATCCCTTCATTTCGGTTCATGAGCCAAGGTTGGCTAATGCGTCTGCTTCTGTACTTTCCTTCCTTGGGATATGTGTAATCAACCACTCCTAGAACCGATCAAGCAGAGCCTGAACGTTCGCTAGGTATTGTTCCATGCGTTCCTCTTTGGCTTCGAAGATCCCGTAGACCTGATTCACCACCAGCTGGGAGTCGCATTTTATTTCTACGACCTCGCAATCTAGTCCTCGGGCCAATTTGAGTCCTGCAATCAAACCTTCATACTCCGCTTCATTGTTAGTCAGAGGTAACAATCCTAGACTGAAATTGGCCGCAAAGTGGGAAATACTTGTGACTTAATTGTAGTCCTAGGTTTATATTTTATGTCAAATTCACTCATTTCGACGGCCCACTTGGACAGCCTACTCGAAAGTTCGGGGTTATGAAGGATGTTCCGGAGGGGAAAGGTGGTCACCACCGGTATCGGGTGACATTAGAAATAAGGCCTTAGCTTTCGAGCGGCGACTACGAGGGCTAAGGCCAACTTCTCCAAATGTGGGTAGCGAGTTTGTGCTCCCATTAAAATCTTACTGACGTAATAAACCGGAGATTGCGTACCTTCTTCCTTACGGACTAAAACCACATTTACCGCTACCTCCGAAACTACTAAGTTGATTAACAATTTTTTGCCTTCCTCCGGTTTTGATAATAACGGAGGACTTGGTTAATATCTTTTCAAATCATTTATAGCCTGCTAAGATTCCGGGGTCCATTCGAAGTTGTTCTTCTTCTGAGTAATGAAAAGAAATGATGGCATTTCTCTGAAGACCGGGAAATGAACCTGCTCAAAGCGGTCAATCTCCCTGTGAGCCTTTGAACTTCTTTTACGCTTGATAGCTGGTCTGGGATGTCTTAGATGGATTTTATTTTGTCGGGGTTAACCTCAATTCCCCTTTGTGATACCAGGAATCCAGGAACTTACCCGGAACTGACCTCGAACACAAACTTCTCAGGGTTAAGCTTCATGTTATGTTTCCTTAGGATGTCAAAAGTCTCTTGCAAGTGCTTAAGATGATCACCTGCATTCAAATACTTCACAAGCATATCGTTTATATAGACTTTCATGGTTTTCCCTAATTGCTTTTAAAATATTCTATTACGAGCCGTTGATAATTGGCTCCGGCGTTCTTTTGCCCGAAGGGCATGACATTATAGCAATAGTGTCGAAGTTCGTCATGAACGAAGTTTTTTCCTGATCCTCCTGGTTCATCTTAATTTGGTTGTACTCGGAGTAAGCATCGAAAAAACTCATTAACTCATGCCCGACCGTAGCATCAATCATTTGATCGATGTTTGTCAATGGGAACAAGTCCTTTGGGCACATCTTATTCAAGTCCTTATAGTCTACGCACATGCGAAATTTATTCTTCTTCTTAGGAACTACTACTACGTTAGCTAGACAGCCCGGATATTTTACCTCTCGAATTAAACTGATACCGAGTAAGCGATTTACCTCTTCTTTGACGATTATATTTCTGGCCTCGGTAATTTGACATTTTTTCTGTCTTACCGGAGGAATGTTGGGATCCAGGCTTAGCTTGTGTACGGCCACTTTCGTCGAGATACCTATCATATCCGCATGCAACCATGCAAAACCATCGGTATTGAATTTAAGAAATTCAATAAACCAAGACCTGAGCTCGGGGTGCAGTCCCGTCCCCAAGTGGAATTTCCTCTCCAAGAACTTTTCGAACAATGCAACTTGCTCAAGATCTTCCACTGTGGACTTTGTTGCGTCCGTCTCTTCTGGTACTTGGATATACCTTGGCACCTCATAAAATTTCGACACCTCCTCCCCCTTGTTGACTTTGCCCGATTCGGGTGCAGGCGTCGGTTCCTATAATTGCTATGTCGCATGTTCTTTCCCTTTGCTACTGGAGATCGAAATTGCGTCCATCTCCCTTGCCGCCAGTTGGTCACCCCTTATTTGTTTAACTTCATCGGGTGTTGGGAATTTGAGTAATTGGTGATATGTTGATGGCACAACTTTCATCTCGTGCAACCATGGTCTTCCCATGATAATGTTGTAGCCTATGTCACCATCCACCACTTCGAAAAGGGTCGTCTTCATCACCCCTTCGGCATTCGTGGGCAGCGGGATCTCTTATCGGGTTATCACGCTTGCTAGGTTGAACCCGGCGAGGAATTTTATGGCCGGAATGATACTCCCGGTAAGTTTAGCTTGCTCCAATACCCTCTACTGTATAATATTGGCCGAACTCCCTGGATCCACCAAAACGCCTTTGATTTTAAAATCTAAAACATTTAAAGAAATTACCAATGCATGATTGTGTGGTAGCAACAATCCATATGCGTCTTCCTCTGCGAAGGTGATGTCGTCTTCAGCGACTTTCCGGAGTCTCTTGATGTCGGTTACTGATATCTTTGTCTTTTTTGTTGCTGAGAAGCTAGCCTCGTTAATCTCGTACCCCCCCCCCCCCCCCCCCAAAAAAAATCATGCTGATCATGAGGCACGGGGATCTTCTCATGATTTTGAGGGTTCCGCGTTGTCACGACTCCGACCGTAATTGTTCTTGGCACATTCACTCAAGAATTCCTTGATATGGCCATTTTATAGTAGTGTCGCCACCTCTTCACGCAGATGCTGGCAGTCCCCAGTCCGGTGACCGTTCGTCTCGTGGTATTTGCACCACAAATTAGGATCCCTCTGGCTGAAATCGGACATCATTAGCTTCGGAAATCGTGCTTCTTTAATGTTCCTCGTAGCCGACACCAACTCTACTACACTGATGTTAAAATTGTATTCTGAAAGTCTGGGGTAGGAAGGATCTCGAGAACCTCATGTTTCCTTGTCCTATAACGATCTGTTGTTTCGGTCGCGATCAGTTCTTCTATCAGTAACGAACCTGTCTGCCAACCGGAAACCTCTACCGCGTCCTTCGGCTCGTTCATAGGGCAAAAACTGGCTCATCAAAGACCGTCGATCTGTGTCGAAATTGTCTATTGATTTTTCTTTGTTCTTTTCCTGAACCGATGTCGGAAAATCTAGTTAATCATCCGGTACAACCGGTAGCAGCATTCTTTCCTTCTGGAACCGAGTTACGAATTCCTGCAACAACTCTAACTCTCCTTGCGCAATTCTGAATATATTGGCCTTTCGGGCTTGTATCTTTCTGGCCCCGGCATGGGCCTTAATCAAAGAATCTATGAGCATCTCAAAGGAATCTATGGAATGCTCGGGAAAAAGCGAATACTACGTCAAAGCTTCCTTCGTGAGAGTCAAAAGTCTCTCCGAATATTTTCAGCAACATTGATTCAATCTCGTGGGGATCTGAAGTCCCATCGCACGTCCACATTTTGAACCGCTTCGGGATCAATTATGGTGCTGACCTTGATTTGTACGGCATTTGAGTATACTTTTTTGAGTCCGGCCCTTTCAGCACCGGTGGCGCACCCGGGATTTGGTCCATGCGGGCGTTCACTTCCCTCATAAACCGTATGAGTTCGTTTTTGAAGGGATCGCTCTCGTTGTTATGATCGGATTCGCTCCCCCCGGCCCCATCGAAACCGACCTTGCCACTCGAGGTGTTGTTGTCGACCCTCTACGTTGTTTGATTTGCGGGAGCACCAGGAGGAACCGTACCTTGCCCATTCGCGTTATTGGAAGCACCCGATAACGCCTGCTTCAGTTCTGTCATCACCTTATCCTGCCGTGTGAGATGACCTAGAATGGCCTCTTGTTGCTCCTGTAAGACCCTTACCGCTTCGACGACGTGCTCCTCTTCAGCATCATCAAGAGTCGCTACTCGAACATGTCGCGGATGTCGCCTTCCATGGACCGGTGTGGCCTCGTTCCCCTCGCTACGGGTATCGCTGATTTAATATCAATTATGAGGGCTATTGAAGAATGTGTAATGGCGAGCATGAATGACATATTCTTTTGTAACGGGCAGTGTACTAAATGCTATAGAAAATTCTTCATTAAATGCTACCAGGTGGCAGACATTTATTTCATCTTTATGAGTATCATTCTCTCCGGTAACAGACGAGATCGTTGCCATCGATTTCAGCTATCCTCTATCTTCGACTTCACGTGTCACTTTCTCATGCAATCATTTAATATAACATATTTTACCCCATACAATACTATTTGAAGCTATTGATAGCGGTCCTCTATAGAATTAGGAATAGCTATAATTTAATCATGTTGGTTAAGTCTAACTTTAGAATCAATTACCTGTTTAGCTTATTCGTCAAATCTTTTAGCAAGTCTAACGAAAAGTGCTGCTCTGACCGGACTACTTAATATAGTGCAATAAACAAATTTATAGTCGTCTCACCCCTAAATTTCGTCTTACTCCTACCTAAGTTTTATCACATGCCGAGATATTTGACGTTGCTTTAGTAATTATTTTGTTTTCAAAAAGAAAAGTGAACGCTCAAGAATGCAAATTTATACACTGAATATTCAACATTATTATATCAAACTAGCTTTCCAACCATTTCTTCTTTCATTTTATTATTTCTTATATAACTCAAAGTTGTATTCAATCATATGAGGTAAAATAGATGAAGAGATCCACAAAGACAATTTTAAGCTGATCTCTATCAAGACAAATTCGTTGATCAGAGTGAAACTTCACAGAACTTGTAATAAACAGCTTCCTTCATAGGAAACGTTTTAAGTTGTTTACTAGGTAATAATACTCAGAAATTTGGAGCAACAACAATAAACCCAGTGGAGTACCAATAGTAGGGTCTGGACTCTGGAGAGGGTAGTGTGTACGCAAACCTTACCCCTACCCTTGGGAGGTAAAGAGGCTGTTTACGATAGACCCACAGCTCAAACTCAGAAATTTGGAGCACATGATCAAATCTTGAACTGAAGACTGACTAAAACTCAAGGCTCCAAAATATCACTTAAAGAAAAAGGGAAATCATTGACCAACCATTTTGAGAGAAGTCCCAAGAACTACTAGAGTGGATTGACAGGATTTTAAATTCAGTAAGTTTTATGCTGTAACTTAGGTATATTCCTTAATTGAAATTCCAAAGGGTACCAAAATATTACCAGAAAAGTCCAAACCTTCATTAACCACCAAAAAAATTCATCTCATATTTGTACACTTCATTCAACATACTCCTAACCTTCTCCACAGAGGGACAAAGGGGCTCAAGGATTCTGTATAGGGTGTGGTTTGGAGTATGGAAAGGAAAGGTAGAGAATTGCCAAAAGACTAATATATACAAGTGGAAGAGCACTAGAATTGCATCCTCAAACGTGCGTGTTACATGAAGCTTCTAAACTGATCGTCAAGCAGTTTGAATTTCACAAAAGACGCGCACCGGTGTTGCCCAATGATGTGAGAAAACCTCTTTAACTAATCTTCAAGCTGTTGGAGTTTCCCTGCACACAACAGAAAATAAAAGCATCAGGTTCCATTTTGTTTGAAATTTTGCACAGCTGCACACAACTAACATACTGAAAAGATCAGCTTCTATTTTGTACTTTGGAACTCAATGCACATATCAGTTCATTTCGCGAATTGGATACAGAAAGAAATTCCCAGCAATACAAGTAAAAATAGGATTCTGTATCCCGTGAACAATGTATCTATCAGAAAGTGAGTTTCATCCAGCAATTGAAACCAGTATCCCATGAAACCAGTGGTCCCAGAATCACTATACAAGGAGTCATTTCTCACTCTTCTGCACAAATACTAAACACTATCAAACACCACCTTTTTTTTAAGATCAACAAATTCTTCCAAGGAGTGGACTCAGAATCGATGTTATAATGAATAGATAAACAGATTCTCTTTATGTGCCAGAAAAGATGCATAATGCAAGCAAATAATGAACTTAAACACCTGCAAGCTGTTTGTAAAACCATCTCACGGAAAAAGAAATAAAAAGGAGAAAAAGAAGAGAGAAGAGATAAGGTGGCCAGTGTAGAGTGTGCTCATACATTTTTGTAACTGGTTATGTAAGACACAACCACAGTTATGTCGTCCAACTTCCCACCATAGTAACGGAAGCCAGCTTCTTGAGCTGCAGCAGAGAAAGGAGTTTGCCTGTTTTTGTCCAGTGCCCTTTGTCGAGCCAATGCGGCTATCTTCTGAGCTGTAACCTGAGGTGCTAAGCCAGCTCTCGTGGCATGCACCACGATTGCAGTTATATCGCTGTTATACAAATTGTCAAACAACCCATCGGTGCCAGCTATGATGACATCTCCTGGAGCAACTGGTATTTTATACACCTGCACCCGAGGTCAGCCATTCAGATTAACCAAGAATTAGATTACAGAACTATTGGATGGGAGAAACCTATAGTAGACCGGTTGAAAGAAAAATTAGAGTGACGATCGACTCATCATTTTTACAGTTGACACAACATTCAACTTGAGGTATAAACGCACAACAGTACAGGTGGGAGGCCTGCAGAGGGTGTTGGACGCCACAAAATCTTAGATTAATCAAATTTAGCAAGAATAATATTACTCAGACCATTCAAAAGTCAAGTCATCTAATGAGATGTGCCAAGAGTCTAAACAAGGGAGAGAGTGACAGCACCAAGGTAAGTTGATTAAAAAAGAACGAAAATGTTCCAAAGCCTCTCGAGATTCAGCTCAATAAGGAAAATGAATAACCGGATGGATTCAAATCAAAAACAGGTTATTCTATCATCATTTGATCAGTATTTATCATTCATTATCCAATCCCAGCTCCCGTTTATACTTTTGCTTATTAATGAAAAGATCTCTTTACTTGTACCATCTTAAAAACTCGCATTTCTTGAAAAGGTTATTCGATTGATGGGATTTGGTAAGAGCTCAAGATTCTCTGGTCAGGCTCAGGCTGACAGCGTATAATGGCAAAAGCAGCTTAACAAAGGCTTTCCAATTTCAATCCAACTGAGCTTTAACTTATTTATTCAGAAACTTCAGAAAAACAGAACCTCTACTGCGTGTTATATAAGATGACAAGAAGACCACTTGTAAACATACCTCCCCAGAGCTTGGTAAGTCACCAGCACTACCACACTCTAGCTGAAATGTAAAATTGAAATCATGCTGCTGCACGGGTGATCTGAAAACAGTACATCCATCTCTAACGACCAGGAATCCGCTATCTCCTAAATTAATGGCGTGGAGACCCTGAGAAGAGAGGAAAAAGGATAAATTTAACATGAGTAGAGATATAAGTTTTAATTTCAGTTTCCCGTTTTAGTCACAAAACAATTATTTCTGCGCACATAGTCATATACAATGGCCAAAGAGGTCAGAAAGTCTTTTGTCTGGAAAAAAATTCATTATACTCGCAGTCTCAGCGTACGAGTAACCAATTAAAAAAAGGTTTACTCCCATACCTCAACTCCATCAAGCTACGCCTGTGTCCCAAAATGACGCTTTTACTTTCATCTTCGGGCTGGCAGAAAGTGTTTTCCTTAAAAGGAAGGTTTCAATGCTTGTTTTATAACTTAAAAAGTTATGGGGGACCCATTAACACTTTCCTCAATACAACTTTTTCTTCTTCCTGTTTTTTAGAAACCCAAACGCATTGTATGGATCCACATATTCCTCTAACGAATAATAACTAACTCCACTCTCTAAGTATTCTCTTAATAATCTTGCCGTGCCGTGCTGTTCTGAAGCACAATTATTAAATACTAAATTAGGACACAGGAACTTTTTCACTCTCCTAAAGTTCAAATAGTGCGCAGAATGGAAGATACAAATTTACATATATACCTCATCTGTAAGGGCAATAATACAGGCAGTTGAGGACCCTTTGGCTTTTGTGTGTGTATAAGCTTTCTCCAGGACCCTGGCTGGATCTACTGAACCTTTTGGTTCCTCGCGAATTGCACTTACTGCATTTGACATGAGTTCTCGAGAGTATTGCCCAGCATCAACACCAACATCAGCCCATCCACCAACACCATCAGCTACGCCAATTGCTTGTTCATCGATGCAAATAAAATGAGCGTCCTCGCCACCTTTTTCTTCTTTATCAGGATGAGGCAGGTAACATGATCCTGAATTAAGCTTCAGGCTTCGATCGATATGGATATTTCTGAAATGCGTCAAAAGAAAGATATGATTTAGGAAAAAAGAACATGAGGGTTTAATTTTGAAGTTAGAATGACACTGAATTGAGTAGTCTTACGTAGTAGCTTACATCTAGTTAATTACTAAGTAGATATTCTTAGAACTCCAAAGTAAGCAGCACCTCAAATTTAGGGACCCTCTCATTTAGTGATAGGTCTGTGGTGCTGCTTAAGAATTAGTTGTATGCAGCAACACATTAAAGACACCTATTCATTCACCAATGGAAGTGGTAGAGATAGAAACTAGCCTAAGGAAAGGCAACGAGATTTGCAGGTTTCGAGCTAAGTGATTTCCTACATTTGAGGGATAGTATATTGTTTCTAGTTTCTTTGTAGGTGCACCCATGAGGTCTCTTTTTTGTAAAGAAAATTGGATGTTCTTTTGCAGAGAACCATATTTGATTGTAGATCCTCTACATTTTGGTACTGCTTGTATACATGAGTTTATTCACACATTGATGAAATTATAAACCTTAAAAAGACAAAAAGAAGGGGAAGCAAGGAACTTGTCAGGCATAGCTTCCAACTACAATCAGGGCGGGAGTAGTAGCCCGGCTACTGGGTTGGTGTTTGGGTGAACCCAGTAGCTTTTGCTCATGCAGATGTATTTGTGTTAAAAAAATCATTTAATATATACAAATATTAAATTTAGAACCCACTTACTAATACTTATATTCGTTGTTCTAAAATCCAGAACAACTCTGGCCCTGCCGCTTGTTCCCTAATCTCTAGTAATTATGAACCCAAAGGGATGCATAAATTAGCTTATCTATTGGACTTAATTTAAACATGTTAAATTCAAAGAACACCTCCATTTTCAATTTCAGTGAGTGAGAACCAGATACTACTATCGAAAATGACTTTGCTATCAAGTTTTAAACCCATAAGGCGGTCATCATAAGCGTAGTTCCGTATCTCAGCTCAACAATGTGCAATCTTAGAAATCATAATGAAGCAAGTGAATGTGAAACAAGAAGAGGCGGTAGTTATAACTTTCTTCAGATCCAGCAAATTTTCTAGAAGTTGATTAGCTGTTTTTCTTTTAGATGGAGCATGTTATTTGCTGGAATCTTTCCAGCAGGAAACTTCAAACCATGTGCACCCCAGACTTTCCTATTGATTGGACATTGATCTAGTGGTTGTGTGGGTTAGACGCACATCATGGATCCGAATCCTACAGAAAAAAAGCCTGATATTTAAGTGGAGAAGGCTAGAGAGGCAGCCTATTATCAGCAGAGTTTCGAACCGTGCACCACCACCCTCGGGGATTTCTCATTTATGACAACAACAACTACGCCTCAGACTCGGTTACAAAAAGAAAGAAGAAAGTCATCTTAAATAAATAGCAGCAAAGTCGAGGAACATACTGTTCTGGAGAATTTGCTGAACTTGCAGGGTGTACCTCACGCAGAGAGTTATCAAAGGACACATCAGGAGCAGCGCCAGCAGAGATAGATGCAGCTGAAGAACTATGAAAACCCTTCAATCCCAATCCTTCATAAACATTTGAATTGCCCTTGCTCTTTACAACATTGTATGTGAAATATCCATAGACAACAAAGTTGCTGGGCTGATTGTTATTCCTCAAACTCATGCTGGCTTTTCGAAAATTGTCGAAATTTCTATTGCTATACAAAGTAATCGGACTATTTACTGAAAAGCAAGGGTTGAGATGCCTTGAAGTCATTTTACTCGAGGAACAGCCAACAGAAGTTCTTGAACCACAAATGGCCATACGAGCTTTATGAGAGTCAGTCTCTAAAGAAACTTGAGTAGGCTCAGATAATAGGCGATCAATGTGATAGCCACAGACCTGAAATGCAGGCCCTGAGACAGATGGTATAGACAATGCACGAGGAATAGCACCGACCACTGAAAAATTCTTTCTCTGATTAACTATATTCAAATTTGCCTGTGCAGCTGCTAAAGTTCCAGGCCGTACAATCACATGCAGGTCAGACAATCTTGCAGATGGTACAGAACAGAAGAACTTCCCGAACAACAATCTCTCTTCTGCAACCAAAATGTTCACCAAATCTTGGAGCCTGCTTTCTTGCCCAGAAATGGATTTCTGGACTCCCTGCCTCAATGCACCACCTAGTCTAAAAAGATAATTACTCGGCATATTAGCTTATCAACCACAGAAAACTTGCTCGCACCCGTTTATAGGAGAAAACACAACCAGTACCACAGGACACAGGAGATATCATTAGCCCCGGTACATCTATTAACAAGCATGAATTTGGTCTTCGCTTGACAACTCAGACACCTGCTGAGGTCTGAGCAGGGAAACCAATATTAGAAGGAACAAAATCATGAAAAACATAGTAGAGGATATAAAACACAGTAAAATCCTCTATATTTCATCTCATACAATTGCTGCTTACTATACCAAATAAAAACTCAAGAACTCCCTACTAAACACAAATATTTACGGCTTGTTTTAGATAACAAGTTTCAAAAGTCTTTCTTTAAAGCCAGTCAAACAACATCACATAAATTGGGACGGAGGAGCAGTACATTATTTGCACCAAAAAGAAAAACTAGTAGCATCACATTATTAAGTCAAAAGAAGGCTAGAAACCAGAAAAGGGGAAAAGTACAATAAATCCCTAAGCTAGCCCTCAAATGAACTGCCATCTCCTATAAAAAGCTTATTCAACGCCAATCTAAAACCTTTACTAAAGCCAGCCAAACAGAATAACACATCCTTAAGCAAATCAAACACGTCATACTACTATCCTTCATAGCCACTAACATCAAAAACCACATATTTACAACAACAAAAAATCAAAGCATATAATATGAAACAACAGATAAAAGCTCCAAAAAGACACCCAAAAAACAAAATTTAAACAAGAAGGAGTTTCAAAATCGCACCTTTACAGATAACAAAAGCCAAAGAGAGACAAGTTAGCCAAAATCACAATAACTCAGAATTCAGCCTTCTCTCTCTCTCTCTCTAAATCACAGTTCTCTAAACTGTTGGGTTAGCTCAAACGTTAAAGTCCAGAAACTTCCTGTGCTCTGAAGAAACTTTTAGGCTTCGGTTGGATTTTCCCACCAACAGATCAAACCCTATTGTTATCACCACAGAAAAGTTCTCACTTTCCAATCCAATTTGAGAATCCTTTTACTTGTCATTAATGGTGACCATTAAAATACGAATTAAATGGCAAGAAAAAAGAAGATGTGTTGTGACGAATTTAGTGCTCGCACATTCCCCTAATGTGCCACTTGATGCCCAGACAATTTTTATACGTGTAAGGGTGTTTTGGTCATTTCGTACATAATAAGTACAAAATTGGAGATCTTACTTTAGTATTTTTTTCATTACTTATTATTCTGTAGATGAAGTTTGACGGTTGAATGGATAATGGAGCCGACTTAAGGCGTGTTTGGTCCCATTATATCGGACTACTGTGTGTATCATGCCAACTAATGCCTAGTCGCTTGGTACAATTTCTTTTTCGAGTGATATATCATACGTATTAAATTCTTTTACAATTTTCACTTGAGCTAATGTCAAAATATTCTGTTGAAGACGACATAATAGTGAAGGGAGATCATAAATTGATCTCTAAATGGAGAAACGTGATCTTAGATAGTTAGAGCCGGTTTGGATATAAGAATTTTTTCATTTCTTTCCGAACAAGTTTTCCTTTTTTTTTTTTTTTAATCAGTATTTGGCCATAAAATTTTTTATTTTCACTTCAAGATGAATTTTGAAATTTTTCGAAAAATTAAAAAATTCCAAAAAATTGTTTTTTAAAATTTTCACCCAGATCACTCACAAAAAATCAAAAACAACCCAAAATTATATTTATATCCAAACACAACTCTAATTTTCAAATACCAATTTCATTTTTAAAAAAATTCACTTTTTTTGGAATTTTACAATTTTTATGTCCAAACGCACACTTAGTGTCTTAGTGATATGAATTTAAATGGAGAAAATGATTAACGAAGGTTCATATAGTCGATTTCTTCCTTAGAATTGATATGTAATTATTATTTTCGTATGTATCACTTATTATTATTATTATTATTATTTTGAATTACTCTACCATAAATTGTTTTTTAAATTTATTATTTTATGTTTGATCCAAACCAATTTTATGTGTTTGGTAGTCCTAATTTTCAAGTTTGAGCAATTACTTATTAGGCCAAACAATAATGTTATCATGTAATCCCACGTCTAATCAAGAGAAATAACAAGTGTATGTACCTAATTCTGAATTTTGCTCCCATAGATGGGTTTATTATAGTTGGTAGTCCAAAACCAAATTTTATGCTTGGTAGTCCTAACTTTGAGTTTAAGTAACTATTGATTAAGTCAAAGGGATTAACTGGATTATTGGTAAGGGGGAAAACATAAACCTTTGGAATAACCGTTGGATAAACCAAGGAAACAATCTAAGGAACAGTATACAGGGACCTCTCCAAAATGGGGAAGAAGACATGAAAGTAAGCTCAATCATCCAGCATGGCTCCTTTAACCTATCAACTCTATCCTTCGAGATTCCTGAAGACATAATCCAAAAAATCCATAGCACTTATATACAACAATCCAAACCTGGTAGAGATAAAATATCCTGGAACTCACCAGGCCACAATTCCTTCTCAATCAAGGTAGCCTATGATCTTGCTTCTCTCCAGGATACTCAGACTGAGGAAAACAACCTCGATTACAAGTGGATCTGGAAATGCAACACCCTTAACAAGCTAAAGTACTTCATGTGGCTGCTTACCCTCAATAGACTCCCAACAGCCACCTTCCTAGCAAAACGTAATATCTGCACTTCAGATACTTGTACCATTTGTGGAACTGAAAAGGAGGACATAAAACACATACTCTTCTATTGCACCTACTCAAAGGAAATATGGAGGCAATGTCACATAAAACATAACTACCCATCCTTAGACAACGGATTAACTACCTTCCATTGGCTAAAGCACCAACTAAAATCAAACAAAAGCTTTAATCAATACATCACGTGGCCCATCTTCTTACCTTTCCTCCTTTGGTATTTATGGACCACAAGAAATAAAAGAATCTTTCACAAAAGTAGCCCATATCCCAACATTAGCAAAGTGATCAATAGCACTCAGGAATTCCTCTTCCTTAGCAATTGGAGCCCTACTAGATCACCAAAAAGAACAATACTCATAAAATGGGAACCACCAGACGTAGGAACCTACAAACTAAACATAGACGAATCATGTCTAGGTAGCCTAGGAAAGGGAGGCACGGGGGGGGTCTTCAGGAATAGCAACGGGAAATGGATACTAGGTTTTAGCAAGGGCTTTGCCAATGCAACGAATATCCAAATGGAAGCGATGTCCTTATTACAAGGTCTACAATTAGCCATCCAAAAAAGACTAATCCCTTTAGTCATTGAAACAGATTGTCAGGAACTTATTAATTTGATTAACAATGAAAAGATGCTTTATCGAAACATTATTGATGATTGCAGGTTCCTATTATCTGAGGTGGGAGTACCACCATTGAAACATGCATTCAGGGAAGCTAATGGGGTAGCGGACGCCTTAGCCAAGAATGGATGCAGTCTGGACTCTTTTGCTGATTTAAACTTGTACTATTATCCGCCGCCTGTATTTGCTATTTCAGTTTTTAATAGAGATGGGATAGGCACTGCGTGGCCTAGACAAATCTCATGTTGTAATAACTACTAAGTTTATGTTATGAATAAATGTCTCTAATTACCAAAAAAAAAACTATTGATTAAGTCAAAACATAGGGTGTGTTTGGTACGAAGAAAAATATTTTTCGGAAAATATTACCCAATTTTTCCATGCTTGGTTGGTTTAAATGTTTTAGAAAATATTTTCCTTTATGAACTTATTTTCCTCCAATTGGAAGAAAATATTTTCCCTTCAAGAGAAGGGAAAACATTTTCCAAAACTCTTTTTCAACCTTCCCCACCCTATTTCCCATCCCTGCCAACCCCCACACTCCACCTACAACCGCTAACCTACCCCGCCCCCTATCACCCCCCAACCTCACCCACACCCCACACCCGCCCTAAATAAAACGAAAATATTTATTAATAGTATTTTCCTTTTTTATGTTAATAAATAAATAATTTATATTATATAAAATTATATATATATATATTATATATATATATAATATATATATTGTAATTAAAAAATTACTGTCTTTTCATGATGTAGAAAAATTATTTTCTTTATTTCAACAAAATGAGTATTTTCATGTTGTAGAATGAGTAAAAAAAACTTCAATAAAAAAAAGAGTAATTTTTTTAGCTATGGAGCACAAATTTCAATCTTGTTTTTTCGTGAAAAAATAAAGCATCACATTAGTTCCTTTGAGTTTGTGTAAATTTTCAGAAAAATAATTAAATTGTTGAAGAAAATAGAGCCCTGAAAACGTTGGGTATTTGGGGGAGGAGCAAGGAAATATGTGGACTTGGGGGAAAGGGTGATGAGAGTACCATAAAAAAATATTTTCCTAAAAAAGTATTTTCTACTCTCTAACCAAACACTAGAAAATATTTTTCGAAAAAAGTTTTTCATTCACCAACCAAATAAGGGAAAATAAGTGATAAAATCACTCATTTTTCATGAAAATATTTTCTAGGAAAACGAAAACATTTTCCTTCATACCAAACACACCCATAATGTAATGTTCTCATTTTATCTAGTTACTCTAACAAACTTTCAGGTGGTTCATTCAAGAAAAGACTCGGTTATATGCAGACAGTGAAGTTGAGAAATCATAATTTGAAACTTGATAGTTCTTTTTACGCACCCGTTTGGTCATAGATTTTGGATATATATTCTCAAAAAGTATTTGAAAATAATATTTGTTTATGGAACATGATCATTTTTTGAAAAAATTTTGAATTTTTTTTTCAAGTTCCCAAAAACTTGTTTAGGATAGTTTTTGGGTGAATTTTTTTCTTTCACTCACAAAATTTCTGGTCTTTTTCAAATAAAATATATGTCCAAACACAATTTCAACCTCCAAAAATTATTTTTCAACATAACTTTTATTTTTTTCAAGTTTCAACTAAATGTACTTCAAGTTTCGACCAAATCTACGTTCAAACGCTAGTTGCAACTTTAATACTAGTGAACTTAATGCTAATAGCACAAAATTTTTGAACTCTGCTTTTACTATATGATATCCTTTTTTTTCTTTTAATGCAACAACAGATGAATTGAGAAAGCTTAACTTTAAAACAATGAGTAATAGACCATTAAAATTCGAGCTCCTAAGATTATAATTTTATAGTGAAGAACCCATATTGTATTGAAATGGATAATGGGAATCACATATACAATCATAAGAGTTCATCTTCAAACAATTACAAATACTTCAAACAAGTAACCAAATCTTTCAAGGGAAGAGAAATAAAAAAAAAGGAGAAGGGAGGGAGGTTGCAAATCTATCCTCTAAGAAACTAAAGAAAGTAAAATAAACCAAGTTCTTATAATGGACTATAAGAACTTATTTAATCATCATTAATGGACTATAACTGTTCACACTGTGAAAGTATTATCCTGTCAAAGTCTTGGCAAATTGATCGAAGTCGGTAGCTTCAGTAGACCCATAGATCAAAGAACAAATAGGGTGGGTAGACCTAAGTGTTTAACCAAAATCGGGATTTCGGTCAAAGCTTTATTTTAGAAGAATTCGGGTTACTGATAATCAAGTAGAAATAGGAATAATTGATGTAAATAATAGCTGAATAGAAAGCAAAGTAAATCAGTATATTTCAATAGTATTTCGTGTCTTTACAAAAATTCATTCCCCACCTTTTATACCTATTTCTAAGTAATACGTTTTTCTCCTCTCATAATGGAGTTTTTATGGACAATCAATGGCATTTAATGTAACATTATAATTGGTAATCGTAACTGATTTAGTATAGATTCTGTAACGTTTCCTGTAATTAATGCCTATTAATTTCCAATAATACGTATCTATACTCTTTTTGCTATTTAGGTTCATTCTTCTAATGCCTCTTCAGAATATCAAGAGGTTCGAGCACCTATCCCTTTTTGCTTTCTTGGATTTTTGCCCATGCCTGCTAAAGCTCGTGCCTCTTCATCTACTCTTCGCCAGTTGGCATTCCTTTATCAATCGACGTGTCACGACATGTCACCCCATAATTAATTCGATATATTAATTTAATTTTTCCCAATACACTAAGCACCTCATTACAACGAGCCACTGCAAGTTCCATATCTACTACAAAAATCCATTTAAGATAACCACAATTTTTTTCGGAACCGACTTTTTATGGTATGTTATAATATATGTCCTATATAAGAACACTTCACTATAACATCCAAAAAATATCAAAACAAACACGTCTGTTATAAAGATGTTTGACTGTAAATTAAATCTTCCTAAAAAGGATGGGAGCACCATATTGGGGCTGTAAAGTTAGACGCATAGTTGGAGCATGAACATATGAAGGTGACACTGTAAAAGAGAAATTCTGAACTATCATTGCTAGGATGATTTTGGCTTCAACCATGGCTAAGTTTTGCCCAACACAAACTCTTGGACCTAATGCAAAAGGAAAATATGAAGCCAAATGCTTTCGAGATTCATCAAATCTCATAGGGTTGAATTCCACTGCATCTTTTCCCCATATCTCAGTGTCATGATGTACAACAGCTACTGACACATAAAATTGTGTATTTGCTGGAATTTCAAGGTTTCCCAACTTAATATCCTTTGAAGTTCCTCTTGTCAATGCCACGATCGGCGGGTAAAGTCGCATTGTCTCATTGAGAATCATTGTCACCTGTTTGAATACACAAATAAAAGAACAAACATGGGAAAGGTTAGAAACTCTAAGATAATACTATTACGAGAATAGAACTTGGACTTAATTCCGTCTCAAAAGTTATCTGATGAGGTAAGGATTATCCAAGACCATTAAAAGATATAACAATTCATTTCGCAACTAATGTAGGACGCTTAACACAGACCTCGACACACTTAAGATTGGTTCTGAGAGTATAAAATGGGTCCGATATTGAATAAATCAATAATAGAGATGAGTTTGACTCTGATACTATGTTATGTTAAGAAAAATAGACTTTAGGTTTAACTCAATATAAGACTAGCCCGATGCACAAGGTATCCCGCGTTCATGCAGAGTCCGGGAAAGGATCGCACCACAAGGGGTGTGATGTAGACAACCTGCACTAATGCAAGCATTAGTGCTTCTTCCACGGCTTGAACCTGTTATCTATAGGTCACACAGATACAACTTCACCCATGACCTATAGGCCTAACTCAATATCAAAAACTAAATCATGGAGTGAGTTGCCGAGATCATATAAAGAGGCGACAACGGACACTTACAAATAGATAGAGAATACAGATAAGAGACTCTGAGAAAATTGAACTTACAATCTTGAAATCAATCAGATTCTCTGCATTTGGAAGCTTGTTGCCGTTGCAAACTCGAAAAACTTCATCTCGAGCTTTATCTTGCCATTCTTGATGCAATGCCAGAAGAAGAAGTACCCAAGTTAACAAGTTGGAAGCTGTTTCCTTCCCAGCAAAGTAAAATGTCTTGCATTCATCTATGACTTCTTCCACCCCAAATCCATGTTCTGCTTCACTTGCAGACATTAGCAAACTAAGAAGATTCTTAGAATTTTCTCTCCCTTTACTACTCTCAATCAGCTTCATTACTGACTTTCGAGTTTCCTTCTCTAGTTTCCACCTCATCATGTTATTTTTCGTGGGCAAAAACCTGTTTATTAAGATATTTCACACTCATAATTAAAAAAGGGCAGTGCGATGCACAAAGCATCATGCGTTTACGCACAGTCGGGAGAAGGGCCGCGCCTCATGGGGCAGGGCGGATCCAGCCTATTACATGTGAGTTCTTGTGAATCCAGTAGCTTTTACACATACCTTGTATATGTATTAAAAAGTCTACTAAATATCCATAAATATTTGATTGTGAACCCAATTACTTATTATATATTTACTTAAGGTCGCCATAGGAACCCATAAACTTTAAATCTTGGATCCGCCTCTACATGGGGGTGTGATGTTGGTAGCTTACCCTAATGCAAACATCAATGGCTGATTCCACACGTTGAACCCATGACGATAGGTTACACAGAGACAACTTTATCGTTGCTACAACACTTCCCTTCGCACTCATAGTTAGGAGTAAATTTTTTGTGAAGATAAACAAAGTTCAATAGAAAAGCTAATATGCACTAACCTAAATCCAGGAAGGTAGATGCTTCGTATTGCCTGCAAAGTAAGAGATATTTGTTGCTCTTGTGACTCAAATATGCGTTTCCCTTCTTCAAAACTACTCCCAAAAGCTGTCCTAGATATAACCTCAGCTGAGAGATCATTTAATTCCTTGAAGACTTCTATTTCAAATTCTTCCTTCTCTTCATTTTCTTTTTCCCATTTCTTCAACATTTTGGTAACACTAGTCACAATGTCCGGCACCCAAGCCTGGAATTCATCAAACCTAGCTTTAGTAAAAGGGACACGAATTTTGAGTATAGACAGAGTTGCTACTTTAAAGTATACTTCAAGTAGCGAGGTCGGGTTGGAGCAGTGAAAACAAACTCTTGCAGAAATGTAGGGTTAGGCTGCGTACAATAAACCTTTGTGGTCCGGTCATTCTACGGACCTCACACATAGCGGCTTAGTGCACCGGACTGTCCTTTTCCAAGTAGGGAGAAGAACAAGTTCTAGTTATACAAATTTAAAATCAATACATACTCAATGACGAATGAACGAAGAAAAGGTGTAATGTAATGGAGTGAGGAATACCTTGAATCTTATGTAAGACAACTAAATGCACCTTGACATGTCGCCGAAGAACTGAGAAACTTTAGGTAATTGAGGGATAAAGCTAGAACTTAGTGCTCTAGACAACAAAATATATGTTTGATAGTTGAAGCTTTTGATTTGTACTACTTCTATTTCAATTTATATGACGGCTAGCTATGGAGTTTAAGAGAGAAAAAAACCACATGTAAGCTAAACGTATATAACATGCCGAAAATACCTTAGAATCTTTTGGCGATAAACGTGTATATGATTAGCATTACTATAAGAAAGAGTCGTTAGAGGTAAAATATGAACATTCAAAGTAAAGAATTTTCATATAGAAATGTGGTCCTTTTCTGGAATAGATTAAAAAGATAATATATCATATAAAATAAAATGAATGAAGTAATTTGAGAATATTTGCAAAAGTTATTTTAAAAGGCTTTCGGCTGAAAACTTACTTTGAAAGGCTTTTAAGAAAAATAATAGGGATCTTTACACAAATAGCCGGCTAGTTTTATTGTTTATCTTTTCTAGTCGGTATACATAAATTATACAGTAATTATACAAATATCATATATGGAGTATACACATATTATACCTCTTTGGTTAAGCTTTTGAAGATGCCTAAATTCACTTTCGCCGCATCACATTCACCGGCTATTTTTAGTTTAAGTAATTGAGTGAGCTATTATTTAAGTTAAATCCTCACAATAATATAATACACGTGCACCCAACAAACAACAACAACAATAACAAACCTAGTATTCCTACGAATGGGGTATGGGGAGGGTAATGTGTACGCATACCTTATCCCTACCTTGTGAAGGTAGAGATGTTGTTTTCAATAAAGTATTGACTCAAGCAAGGGTGAAAAGGAAGCAACAAACAATAGCAACATGTCGTGCACACGATCGCGTTAAATAAAAATAAACGGAAAATTTATAATATATATATATATATATATATATATATATATATATATATATATATATATATATATATATATATATATATATATATATATATATATA
>NW_017672040.1:11177-22572 GCF_001879085.1 Nicotiana attenuata | reverse complement strand
TATATATATATGAGCAGTGTATAATCTATGCGTACGGGCTAGGAAAAAAAATAGTGAATTTGCCGGCTATTTGTGTAAATATCCCTTTTTATTTGAAAAACAACAAAAACTTAACCAAATGGGCTGGGTCAGAAGATGGATCACCTTAACAATCTCCATATTGAAGGCCTGGTTTGCAATCCTCCTATGTAAAGCCCACTGTTCACCTTGTAAACCAACAAGCCCTTGCCCAAACAGCTGCTTAGTTAATGGATCAAACTCAATCTTATCCACAGCTTTATTCATAAAAAGCCCTTTAATCATATCCGGATCAGCAATAGCCAACCGGGGCTTCGACCCAAACCAGAACAAAAACGTCTTCCCATATTTGGCCGACCAGTTGTAGTAGTGAGGAGCAATCCGATGCAACACGTTGTGATTAAACGGAACTGATTTCGATTCAGCTTTGCTTATCTGCCGTTTGATTTCCTCTGAGTTTCCGTAGATCAGACGGTAGTTAGGACCTCCAATTCCTTGTTTCCTAAAGTGTTTTCCGAACTTATATGGAATGTAAATCACCGAGTAAATGAACTTGAAAAGGAAAGTCAAAAGTAGTAGCAGAATCATCAGAACTGTGAGATACATTGTAAAATAAGCTCAGTTTTGGGTGCTATTACTATTAGTGAAGATGAGCTTAAATTTGGGAAATCATTGATCATTATATAAATGATTAAGTAGTGGGTGATAATAAATTAATATTAAAGGCTGCAGGCGGAAGAGATTAAACAAAAGGGATAAGTTAGTGACGGTCAGAATTAAAGTACAAATGCATATCATGTAATAATAATTAAGTGATAAAATTTGTACCCACATTTACTTATACTAGTCTTAGGGTACGCGCAAACCCATAACAATAAATATGAAGTTTTAAAAAATTATTTAAATATAACTAAATAATATATATTTGGCGTGCAATTGTCGTGTCATTTCAAATGTATTTTTAGAATTATATTGTCTTTGGGATTATAATAATGTAAAAATTTATATCTATTATTGTCAAAACTAGCAGTGAATCAGTTATAAGCTAATGCCATTGAAAGAGAATGGAACGGTGGAAGATTCTAGAGAGCTTTTTCTGTATTTTGTTTCTATATGTTAGAGAAGGAAGTGAACCTTCCTTTTATACAGAGTAAAAGAGAATGACAGCTGGACACACTAGTCACGTGTCCTTTCCCCTAACTAACTATGGCTGACTTAACTAGCAGTATTTTGTATACATTTTCAATACTCCCCCTCAAGCTGGAGGATGAAATACATTGAACACTCCAAGCTTGGACAATAGGTATTGATGCTGCACAGTTCCTAAGGCCTTTGTCAGTATGTCTGCCAGCTGAACATTGGTACTCACATGTTGAGTTTGTATCAACCCCTCTTTAATCTTCTCCCTAATAAAATGGCAGTCTATCTCGATATGCTTGGTTCTTTCATGGTAGATTGTATTAGAAGTAATTTGAATTGCTGCTTTGTTGTCACAAAAGAGCTGCACAGGTATGGAAATTGGCACACTTAACTCTGCCAGTAATCCTTCTAGCCAAATTACTTCCGAGATTGCTGCTCCCATGCTTCTGTATTCAGCTTCTGTTGAGCTCTTGCTTACTGTTTGCTGCTTCTTTGATTTCCAAGAAATCAAGGACTCTCCCAGCTTCACCACGAACCCTGTCACTGACCTCATAGTGTTTGGGCATGCTGCCCAGTCTGAATCACAGAAGACTGTCAACTCAGCTTTAGGATCTCTTCTTAGTAGCAGTCCTTGTCCAGGTGCATTCTTTATGTACTTCACTAGCCTCAATGCTGCATTCCAATGTGAAATCTTTGGTCCTTGCATGAACTAACTTAGAACTTGCACTCCAAAACTGATGTCAGGCCTGGTAATGGTGAGGTACAACAGCCTCCCAATCAACTTCTGATAAGCTGTTATGTCTTCAAGTTCAGGATCATTGACACCCCCAACACATTCATCATAGTCTATTCTTTGAGCTTCACATTGACTTCTATTGGTGTGGTTACAGGCCTAGCTCCACTGAGTCCTAGATCAAATATTAGTCCAAGTGCATACTTCCTTCGATTGAGTAGTATGCCATCTTTGGACCTCATTACTTCAATTCCTAGAATATACCTCAGCTCTCCTAGGTCCTTTACCTTAAAATTGTTATGCAAAGTTCTTTTAGCTTCCTGTATCAGTTCCTTGCTGCTTCCAGTGATTAGGAGATCATCCACGTACACCAAGATGATGGCTATTTCTCCTCCTGCTCGTTTGGTGAATAAGGAATGATCATAGGAACTCTGTTTGTAGCCTGCTGCTAGAAGTGCATCAGTAAGTTTTATGTTCCATTGTCTCGAAGCTTGTTTTAACCCATATAGGGACTTGATTAATATACACACTTTATACTCCCTCTGTCGTTGGAAACCTTGAGGAACTTCCATGTAAACTTCTTCAAATAAATCCCCTTGTAGGAATGCATTATTGACATCCATTTGATGTAATTCCTAGTCCTTGCATGCTGCCACAGTAATGACAGTCCTCACAGTGACCATTTTGGCCACTGGTGAGAATGTCTCATGGTAGTCTAGTCCCTCCTTTTGATTGTACCCCTTGGCTACAATTCTTGCTTTGTATTTGTCTATATCCCCATTAGGCTTATGCTTTATCTTGTATACCCATTTGGATCCAATAGCTTGCTTCCCTTTTGGCAGATTTACTAGTTCCCAGGTATGGTTTTGCTCTAGGGCTGCTATATCTTCCTTCATTGCTGTTATCCAGTTGTGATCTTGAGATGCTTCAGTGAAATTCTTTGGTTCCATTTGGGCTGAGAGGAATCCTAAATATTGCTGATATCCTGGTGACAACCTGCTGTAATCCACATAGTGGGATACTGGATATGAACACTGTCCAGTGGGTTTACTTGTGGTCACATAGTCCTTGAGCCAAATTGGAGGTCTGGTCACTCTCTTCCCCCTGCCATTATCTATAGGTTGATCCATCACATTTGATTCCTGCAATGGTGTAGTTTCATCTTCAGATTCAGCATGGATTCCCAGTGTGTCCTCCATAGGTTCTGCAACTTATGTAGGATGTGTGGGTACTAACAGCTCAGGATGTGTATTTTCAGTATCAGGGGTGTGTGCTTTTATTGGGGGATCTGTGGTATTTGAGGGATTTGTTGTACTTGGTAGTTCAGGTTGTAAAGTCTTTCCAGCAGCATCTGTTATAGGGACAAATAACAACTCATCATCACATGCCTTTCCCATTTTGAAAGGAAAAGCGGATTCCCTGAAGCTGACATCTCTGCTCATGAAGAATGTCCTTGTGTCAAGGTCAAACAACTTGTAGCCCTTCTGAGTATCAGAATACCCCAACAACACTGCTCTCCTTACTCTTGCATCTAATTTGTCACCTCTAGGCAAATTGCTAGCATAGCTCAAACACCCAAACACCCTTAGATGTTCCAGTTTAGGTACTTCCCCATATAACATCTCATAGGGCGTTTCCCATCTAAAACAGTAGTAGGTAGTCTATTAATATGATATGTTGTAGTTTTAACACATTCTTCCCAAAAAGTGACTGGAACTGAGCTCTGTATCTTCAGAGGTCTGGACACTTCTAATATGTAACGACCCGATCCGTCGTCTCATGTGTTACTGCTTCATTTCCCCCATTTCATGCTTCTTCATGTTTCTTTATCAGTGTTTGGTGTGTTAGAGTTGATTTGGATTGGTTTTGGTAGAAAATGAGACACTTAGTCTTTTTAAGGAAGACTTAAGTTGGAGAAGTCAACCGGACGTTGACTTATGAGTTAGGAGGCTCGGATGTGGCTTCCGGTGATTCGGTTAGCTTCGGGAGGTGAATTGTGACTTAGGAGTGCGATCGGAATTGAGTTTGGAGGTTCGGTGTAGAATTAGGCTTGAATTGGCAAAGTTAGTATTTCGGCGAGTACCGATTGATAGGTAAGATTTTGATCCGAGGGTCGGAATGGAATTCCGAGAGTTGTTGTAGCTTCGTTAGGTGATTTTGGATATGTGTGCAAAATTTCAGACCATTCGGAGGTGTTTTGAGCGGGTTTTCGATCAAATGCGTATTTCGGAAGTTTTTAAGAAACTTAGGATCGAATCCGATGTAATTCAATGATTTTAGTGTTAGTTGAGGTGTTTTGTTGATTGGAGCAAGTTTGAATAATGTTTTAAGACATGTTGGTGCTTTTGGTTGAGGTCCCGAGGGCCTCGGGGTGATTTCGGGTGGCCATTGGAAGAAAATTTGAAGTTGGTAATTGCAGGTTCTTGGCTGCAGCAGGTATTTCCGCATCTGTGGAAAGGAGACCGCAGATGCGGTTGCGCGGAAGCGGAGAAAGCATCGCGGGTGCGGAATAGGATGAGGTTGAGCAGTTCCGCAGAAGCGGAAGTATTTTCGCCTAAGCGAGTCCGCAGGAGCGGACAAGAAGTCGCAGAAGCATTTGGGCTTGGAGGTGAGACTTCGCAGAGCGAGAAATTGTGTCGCAGATGCGACCCTTGTGATTTAATGAATTTCCGCTTAAGCGGACAAGGACCGCAGAAGCGGTCACGCGGAAGCAGGCATGGGGACCGCAGAAGCGAAAACTGGACTGTTTAGGAGGGTTTTTATTCAATATTTCATCCGCGAGCTTGGGATGATTTCCTCCATTGTTGACCACCTTAAGAGCTTTTTGGTAGAGATTGAAGAGGATTTTGACGGGAATCAATTGGAGGTAAGTCTCGGACCTAGAAACGTCATTTTTATTGAAGAATCAACCTTTAATTCTTGGAAATTTGTGTAAAAATTGGAAGAACTAGGGCTTGGTTTTTGAAATGAAAATTTGGGATTTGAAAGGGCATTTGAACTCCGATTTTGGTAAACTTGATATGTATGGACTCGTGGCGAGACGAGGAATCCGGTAATGTGAGTTTTGTAATTTTTTGAGAAGTGGGCCCGGGGCTCGGGTTTTGCTAGTTTCGAGATTTTTGCTATATTTCGATTGTTTTCGATTGGGCATCGTTCCCTTGGCATATTGTGATGTACTCGCTCTGATTTTGGTTAGATTCGACGCGCGTGGAGGCCGATTCGAGGGGCAAAGGCGTCGCGGGCTAGAGATTTCGCCGGATCGAGGTGAGTAATGATTGTAAATGATATCCTGAGGGTTTGAAACCCCGGATTTGCACCCATAGTGCTATATTGAGGTGACTTGCACGCCAGATAGAGAGCGTGGGGTAGAGCACCGTTGGGGATTGTGACTTGGTCCGTCCCGGTTGTTGATTTTACCGCGTATTTCGCTATGACTTCTTGTTTTTCACTAGGACTTGGGCTTATTGCCGTATTTGGGGCTTATTGCCGATTGTTTGAACTCCCTATGAGCTATCATCACTGTTTTCCTCACTATTTGAAATATTATTTGAACTCAGTCCATTGTCATTACACTGTTTCATGAACTCAGCTATATTTTTACTCAACCTCGAGTTTTAACTGATATTTGAACTACTGTTTGAGCTGAGCATTATTGTTTCTTTACTGATGCCCGAGGGGCTTATGATTATTTTTGGACTGATTGAGGCCGAGGGCCATATGTGAGGATATGCTGAGTGATGTGAGGAGGCTTTCAGGCCTCGAGTGTATTGTGAGGAGGCTTTCTGGCCTCGAGTGTACTGTGAGAAGGCTTTCAGGCCTCATGTTGATATGTACAGGCTTTCAGGCCTTATGAATGATATAGCGCTTGGGCTGTAGGAGCCCCTCCGGAGTCTGCACACCCACAGTGAGCGCGGGTACCCATTTAGAATTGGACAGTGGTAACAATGACACTGTCATTCGTGTTTTGGTCAGGTAACAATGGCTGACCAGTCAGGTAACAATGGCTGACCAGTTGTAACAATGGCACTGAAACACGCATTGGGTCAGGTAACAATGGCTGACCGGTCAGGTAACAATGACTGACTAGTAACAAAATTCGTGCCCGAGGGGGGAACTTTTATGTGTTCATCTTGCATACTTATTTGTATTATTACCTGCTATGCTGTGATATTTGTGCCCGAGGGGCGGATTTTTCTGTGTTAATCAGCATTAACTATTTTGAACAGTTTCGTAATTATTGAAAGGACCATTTTTGAAAGAGATTTGAACTAAGCCGAAACATTTCTAAAGAATACTCTGATTTCATTGTTTTCTCGGAAATTGTACCCGGCTTCTGTACAGCCCGTTGGTTGCTTTACGTGATTTCTTGCTGCTCAGTTATTATTTACTTCTATTACTCACTGAGTTGGAAGTACTCACTTTACTCCCTGCACCTCGCGTGCAGATGCAGGTATCGTTCACCCGGTAGCGGGTTATTAGCGGATTGAAGGTATTCTTATTGTAGCTGAGAAAGGTGACCGCCAGCGTTCACGGCACCGGATGTTGTCTTTTGTTTTTCCCGAAATTTCACTTGTATATATTTATTGGCCTGTATTTGTGTTAAGGTTTTTCCCTAGATGCTCGTGACTTGTGACACCCCGGTCGGGTAGTACTTAATAGTTTCTAATGCAATTAAGTTGTATCTTCTATTCAGTCATGTTTAATAATTGTTAGTGAAAGGTTTTGGGTTAGTTGGCTGGCCTTGTCTTCACGAGAGGCGCCATCACGACCGGGTATGGGAATTGGGTCATGACAAGTTGGTATCAGAGCCTAGGTTATTAGGTCGCACGAGTTATGAGCAGGTTTAGTAGAGTCTCGCGGATCGGTACAGAGACGTCTGTATTTATCCTCGAGAGGCTGCAGAACCTTTAGGAAAACTTCCCATTCTTGAAATTCTTATCGTGCGTACTTGATTCAGCTTGAGATATAACACTTGAAATTCCTTCCACACGTCTGTATGCGCACGTGAGCTCTCAGTGTTATATGTGCCTTGATGGTTTGTGATTCCCCGATCGAGGGGCGAGATGTAATCTTTGTGAGTATGTTGGGCCAGTCTGGAGGACTTGAGGCCGGATCCTTGCCTATGGCTTGAGCACCGAGGTGCTGATTGTGTGAGCGAGTGTTTTGAACGTATATGTTCGGTATTGTCTCTATTAGCCGGAATGGCGGTGGGATATCCATGTGATGAGTACGTTAGCACGGCGAGATGTGTCTATATGACTTGGTAGTGACGAAGAAGTCTGTAGGATAATAGATGAACTGTTAAGTGATTCGACTCCTATTGTGGATTGATGTGTAGCCCGAATTATGGGCGCGTGAAGAATATCTTCATATCTCCTAGTTGGAAAGTAAAGTACAATACGTGTGGCGGTATGAGTTCAGACTCAGGAAGACTAAATTGACTGTGTTATGCGTATGATGGTGGAAGGTGTGCTGAAATGCTAAATTGAGGCGAAGCAGGTGGGTTATCTCCTGCGGAGTGTTCTTAAGTGGTATGGTCCTTACGTGTATGTTAGAAGATCTCGTGTGTAAATGAAGGGTATGTGTTGAAATTAGAAAAAAAAATCGGGTCGCTTAAGGGAGTGGACTCAACTGACGTGGGGGATGAATGCGAGGGTTATAGAGGATTTCAGTACTAGATGATCTGTGTTTTCACAAACTTGTAGATGATTTGAGTTTAATCTCACCATGACATTGTGGCATCATTAGAGTAAAGGTGTTATGAGTTGTTAAGTATGTCTTGATATATGGCTTCGAGCCAAGTTGGGGAGGCTGCTGTTGATTAGCTGATTGCACGGTTATGTGCTATGTTGGTTACGTCTCGAGGTATGCTGGCGAATCGGTTCTAGTTGCAGAAATTGAGCCGAGGATGGGCGAGTGAAGCAAAATTTCGGCAAAGGTTATATTATGTTCCATAGGGTATGAGAATTTCGGAATGTCTAGAGTTGTTGTTGGTAAAGAATGCTCGGTGCATAGAGCAAGAAGTTGTTTGGTTGTATTGGGATGAGGGTCTCATTTTACGGTATCGGAGTGTCAATAAAGCACGAGTGGTTCTGTTCGTTAAATCAGGTAATTTGCAGATGAATAAGAGAGAATGACTCTCGAGAATGGTTTTAATGTGTTCAAGAATCTACATGTAGCACTCAGGTGTTTTAAGGTGGTGCATGTGACTAAAGACAGTGTTTCAATAGAAAATGTCAAGATTTGTGGTATTTTGATGTTGATCATGGGATCCTATGTGTCGGTACCTGGAAAGTAAAGGAAGCGAATTTAGACTTGCAGAAAGTTCTTCAGAGTAAAGCATTCGGGAGTGTGGTATTTCTGGGAAACAATTGAGAGAGTATTCAGTGGCCTATGGGTCTTAGACAGTGTGGTCTTATGTGCGAGTCTCGTGTGGTAAGCCTGGATTGAGGCATTGTGATGCTACAACGAGGAAGAAATATCAAGTGGATGATGAATAAAAAGGGGAATTAGATAGATGGAATAGCTTGATAGTAGACCGAATCGGTATGGTAAAGATATGATTAATTCTTCGTATGTGTTCGAGGTAATAAGCTTTTACCGGTGTTGTGCAGCAAAGGCTCTTGAGTTCTGACAGCTTGCTAAGCTTGGTTTGGGTAGAAGGATTCAGTCCTGGCAGTTTAGCTTGTGCAATGGAATTAGGAGAGAGAGTTCTTGATGAGTTTTACCGTGGTTTAGAGACGTATATATTGCCTATGGGCATGCGAAGCATGGAAGGTGTAGTGATTTCTCTTCTAGATGGGATTGATGGACTAGAGGAATGTGTTTGTGGTTAGGAAAAAGGGAGATGGAGTTCTCATGTTATCCTAGTGTGTTATGGTATACGCGGTATGTTGTAGAGAATTGAGATTTGCGTGTTCGAGGTTTCAGTTCAGTTCATAATGGGAAGTCATTAAATTCGTAAGCAGCACGGGCAGCTGCAGGTGAGTAAAGAATCGATCTTCAAATGATTAGGTAAAATGGTATTGCCAACCATAGTGATTCGACGGGGGTATATGTTCCAGTAAAAGGGCAATGTGATGTAAACTGATAATACTTCGGTAGTGTTGCAGCATTTGGGATCGACTGTCGATATCTGTGTTTGTTTGATGGCACAAGGAATTTTAGAATATCTTTCGTGGGATGATTGGGTACTTGAGGTGTGATATGCATTCGTACGGCGCAATTTGGGATCAGGTATAGTGATTTGTGTGCTATATGGAGTTCGAGACTAGGAGTTCTCGTGTTCAGGCTATGTAGTTGTTGTAAATCGTGTGTATCGGCACCGTCTAGCGGTTATTGGGAATTAGAGGTCCGAGTGGATCTTTCTTTGCTTGGTATGCCAAATTTTGGATATGATATCGGATTGTAGGCTGGTTGTCTCAGTGTTGGGTTATTCTAGACGATTGTGCTACGGGCTATGCCGGAAATGCCACGGGTTGAGCGGCAAGGTGCATTGGATTATGTTCTTACAGAGTGGTATATATTTCAAAAGATGCAGCGGATGGCTGAGAAGGATTGCTTTTCTTAATGGGGTATTCGTGATGGATGTCAGTGCAGAGGTCTCTACCATTGATTCAGTTCCGGTATTGAGTGACTTTTCGGATGCGTTTTTTGTGGCCGGGCATGTCGTCGGGTGAGATGGCGGATTTCGGTATTTATTTGGTGCCGGGCACCGTATCGTACGGCTCTGGCAAGAGTTATAGTAGTGGAAGGAGCAGCTTCAGGCTTCTTGGTATTGAGTTCGTTGGCAGGCCAATGTGGCTACGTATTTAGCTTGAGTTAGCTTGGTTAGTCTTGAGTTGTATTGTTGAGGGACAGGTGGATTCGATCGTTATTGAACTTGTTAGTGATCTGGGGAGATCTATGAGTTGCTTTTTCTGTGCTGTGAGGCGTTATGATTTGTTGGTTATGGGCACACGTGGTGCAGATCTATTGGGGATTCATAGTGGAAGTCGAGCGGGAAGAGTAATCGGATGTTGCTCGGTAAATGGAGTGTGGGTTATGACCTATCAGGTGGCGTGTCGTATGTTGTTTATTTCACCGTGGGTGCAATGAATTGCCTTGGTTGCAGACATCAAATTGTGTGTGGCTGTCGAATTTTGATCACAGTGTCTTGAGGTGCTCCATGTGTAACAGTGTTTGGATAGGATCGCGCATTGTAGCGAGGCTGCGTTGAGTTATGACCTTTCGGGGTAGATTCAGGTGTTCTATTTCTATGATGTGAGACGGGGTCTCAGCCTTGTGTTGTGATGATACTGATGAGCTTGAAGTACAGCTCTTTTGTTTGAGTTATTTTCATGATTTGAGTATATTCAGGTCGTTTCTTGTTGGTACGCGTATTATGCAAGTTGTGGCTTAGGCCTCTATTGAGTGATCATATCACCAGTGGTGTGTTGGATTCGAAGTGATCCTTAGAGTCATTAATGAATACGAACAGAATTGATTGCAGCTTGTTAGAGAGATAATATCAAGGTATGGCCCGGAAATCTGTTGTGATATTAGTCAAAGGGAAGTGGCTTCATGAATGGTTGATCTGAGCAATGGTTACGATTTATCGCGTGTTTCATTTGTTGTTGGCAGTATATGGAAGTGTTGGAATAAGACTTTAGCTAATAAAAGGTTTTCTATCGGTATTTGGTTATTATGGGCAACTGCTGTAAATAGAGGCTATCGTTTCGAGTGTTTGGATTATGTGGTATATCATATGATTTAACTTGAGGTTGCGAGTATGGGCTATTACAGCTGGTTCGGATTTATTCTTGGTATAGATGTGAGGTTCTGATATTGTGGATGATTTCGGAAAGTGCAATGTGGTTCTATGGTTTATGGTTTAGATGGACTGTGAAATTTCAGCTATGTTGTGTTATCGGACCTATGCGAGATAGGGTGACGAGGGATCACCCCGGGTATATGCTTGGTAAGGTCATTCAGCTATTGGGTTGCTTCTAGTACAACTCTGGGTACGCTCGAGGACGAGCGTTTGTTTAAGTTGGGGAGGATGTGACGACCCGACCCGTCGTCTCATGTGTCACTGCTTTGTTTCCCTCATTTTATGCTTCTTCATGTTTCGTTATCGGTATGTGGTGTGTTGGAGTTGATTTGGACTGGCTTTGATAAGAAATGAGACACTTAGTCTCTTTAAGGAAGAATTAAGTTGGAAAAGTCAACCGGACGTTGACTTATGAGTTAGAAGGCTCGGATGTGATTTCCGGTGATTTGGTTAGCTTCGAGAAATGATTTGTGACTTAGGAGTGCGATCGGAATTGATTTTGGAGGTCCGGTGTAGAATTAGGCTTGAATTGGCGAAGTTAGTATTTTGGCGACTTCCGGTTGATAGGTGAGATTTTGATCCGAGGGTCGGAATGGAGTTCCGAGAGTTGCTATAGCTCCGTTAGTTGATTTTGGATATGTGTGTAAAATTTCAGGTCATTCGGACATCGTTTGGTCGGGTTTTTGATCGAA
>NW_017672040.1:8169-10688 GCF_001879085.1 Nicotiana attenuata | reverse complement strand
GAAAGAGAAGAAAAATATTTTGGACTTCGGCTTAGGCGGTTTCTTGGGCGATTTTGAAGAGAAATCGAAGGGGCTTCATCAGGTATGAACTATTGGACTCGGATTATGTTTATATAGTGTAAAATCATGGATTGAACACTGAAATTTAAGGGATTAAATGCTAAAAATGGAGGTTAGGGCTTGAAACTTAAGAGAGCTTAAATTGATGATTTGAGGGGTCAAATGGACTCCGATTCTTGTGAGTTTGATATGTATAGACTCGTGGCGAGATAAGGATCGTTTTGATGTAAAGTTTTCTGGATTTCGAGAAGTGGGCCCGGGGCTCGGGTTTTGCTAATTTCGCGATTTTCGATATTTCTCGAGTCTTTTCGATTGGGTTATGTTTCTTTGGCACATTGTAACGTATTCATTGTGGTTTTGGCCAGATTCGACATGCGGGGAGGTCGATTCGAGAGGAAAGGTCATTGCGAGCTAGTCTTCGGCCGGCTAGAGGTGAGTAATAGATGTAGATGATGACCTGAGGGTTTGAAACCCCGGTATATCACATTGTGACGCTATATTGAGGCGAGACACATACTCTATGACGAGTGCGGGGTCAATTGTGACTGGGGATTGTGACCTAGTCCGTTCCGATTGATGTTCGTACTGTGTTCTTGACTAGAAATTGTTTGGTAATCATCCTACTTGGATTTTATGAATATGTTTGGGGCTTTGTGCCTATCATTTGCATCCTTCAGGGATCTTTATCACTGCTTCCATGATGCTTAGCATATTTCATGATATCAGTCCTGAGTCAGACACTGCCTCGAAATGTTTAGTAAATAAATAAAGGTTTAAACACTTAGCTCTATAATTCCTAATAACTGAAACTAAAAATGAACAATTTGACTGTGCCCGAGTGGCTTGCATGCATATATATATCTGGACTGAGTGTGGATCGGGCTGTACGCCGCAGCGAATGCTACGATGATATTGCGCTTGGGCTGTAGGAGCCCCTCCGGAGTCTGAACCCCCACAGTGAGCGTGGGTACCCAAATGGATCGGGCTGCATGCCGCAGCGGTCATGTGCATTGCATTGCATTCATGCATTTATACCTATTTGTCTTACTTGTCCTGGTATTGTTGTTGTTCCACCGTTTTATGTGCTGAATCGCTGATTATAGCTTTATATTGTAATATTTTGGAATTTCTTACTTTCAGCCATTATATATGTTTATTACTCACTGAGTTGGAAGTACTCACTTTACTCCCCGCACCTCGCGTGCAGTTGCAGGTATTGTTTACCCGGTAGCGGGTTATTAGCGGACTGAAGGTAATACTAATGTAGCTGAGCAAGGTGACCGCCAGCGTTCGCGGCATCGGACTTCATCTTTTGGATTCCAGATTTTATTTTATATATATATGACCCTGTAGTCATGTTCCTACCTCTTAGATGCTCGTGACTTGTGACACCCCGGTCGGGTTATGTTGGGTTGTAAATACTAGTTATTATTGTCGTTAAGCTGTATTTATCTATTCATTTATGTTTAATAATTGTTAAAGTGAAAGAATTTGGGTTAGTTGGCTGGCCTTGTCTTCACGAGAGGCACCATCACGACCGGGATGGAAATTGGGTCGTGACAAAAATTGATTAAATATCATATATGCTCTGAACTATGTATAAGATACTTAAATTAATATATCAAAATAGAACCTAAATCAAAATGAAACCATATTTTAAATCAATTTTGGTATCTTACAACTAGAGCTACCTGAACTACTTGCACTTAGTCCAATTTAATTCTCAGGTCTTTGTCAAATAAATAAAAAGTGTATCAGTTGGATAGTCTTTACAATTTTATAGGTAAAATAAATAATGAGATTATTCATGTTCAGCTACACAAATCATTATTTCAATTGTGTGGGTCATCTTGATAATAAAAGAACAAGTGATAATGGAGAAAGAAAACAAGGAAAAGCTTCGCTTCTTTTCATATTCCATACAAATGCTAAGGAAAATAATTTTCATTTATCAGTTAAAATTTGAATTAAAGAAAATAATAATATAAATTTTTTATATATATTTTACTTGTTGATCTCTTGTATTATTTTTCTGATCTTATGTGTAAAAGGTCATATGAGTAAACTAATACTTGAAATGAATTATAAAACTAAATCTATAATAATATTTGATGAACTATGAATAGAGTTATCTAGTGTATATGGGTAAAAAGTAATAAATACACCGTAAAATTAGAAGAGATACGCGCAAACTGACTCGAACGTCTTAATAATAAAAAACAAAAGAAAAAAAAAACTAAATCTCCCATCAATCCGCAATAACCTTTTTATTTTATTTTAATTTATTCTACACTATGGCCTATCATGCCAACACTATCCCCTTTCTTTCTATCTCCATTATTGACATTATAGTAATCATAAATGATAGTAGAATCAATAATTCAACTAGATTGAGTGAGAGAGTAACACCACAACCCCACCCCCCTTACACCCACCTCTTTAATCATATATATATATAT
>NW_017672040.1:7545-8149 GCF_001879085.1 Nicotiana attenuata | reverse complement strand
TATATATATATATATATATATATATATATATATATATGAAGAGAATGAAAGTGAAAGGTTGGACCCATATGTTTGGTGGGGCCAGAATGACATGACTTATTAGTGATCCCTAATGATGAACTTAAATAAAGTTAAAAAATTCTCAACAAAGCAATGGGAATTAGCAATAGCAGCTGTTTTTCTGTTTTATTTTGGGAAAATGTTGAAAAGGATAATACATACTATATAAGGGGAAAATGCATAAGTACCCCCGACCTATACCCGGATTCCCAACTACACACTTTTTCTTTACGGGAATCCTATTACCCCCCTAAGCTTATTTTAAATGTAATTATTTGCACCCTTAACGCTGACAACCAAGCTCTTGGCAAGTGGTGAGCTACACGCGCCCCCACATGTATTTTTAGTACTTTTTTTATTCTTTCTTCTTTTTCTTATTCTTTTTTCTTATTTTTTTATTATTCTCATTTTATTTTGGTTATTTCATTCTCTTTCTTTTTGTTTTGGTCACCGGCGGCATAAATGGTAGTCGTCGGAGTTTCACAAACACCATTTTTTCCGACGACAGATTTTTATCCCGATCTAACTGTGTTTTATTTTTATA
>NW_017672040.1:0-7520 GCF_001879085.1 Nicotiana attenuata | reverse complement strand
TTATGTGTGGGAGGAAGAGCAAAAGAAATAAAAACGAATATAAGCTGAGAAAACTTTTTCCAGTTAAAATTTCAATACATCATTTTTTTCCGGCATGGGAAGGTTTTTTGATGATGTATTTTTCCCCCCAATCTGAGTGTATGCTTTGCTTACGAATAGATCTTTTTGAGAGTTTAATTTGTGTGTGAAAAGAAAATATGGAAGAAAAATGGTTAGACAAAGTCGCCGGCGAATGAATCCACCGAAATTAGAGAAGAAACGAAAAAAAAGTAAAAGAAAAAAGACAAAGAAAAAGGAAAAGGAAAAGGAAAAAAAAGTAAGAAAAAATGGTAAAAAAGAATAAAAATAATATGAAAATCGTTTTTTCTTGCTTCTCACTCTCCTTTGGGAGAGTGAAATACACACACTCTGTCACATTATCGTTAAGGGTGCAAATAATTTCATTTAAAATAAGTTTAGGGAGGTAATAGAATTTCCGCAAAGAAAAAGTGTGTAGTTGGAAATCCGAGTATAGGACAAGGAGATACTTATGCATTTTCCCACTCTATAAGAGTAGGAAGCAGAACCTTTTATATTGTTCCCTCCCTTCCATTTTTTTTTTTCTTCTGAAACCTCCTTTATGTCAAACTTTGTCAAGAATTATTCTACTTTGAAAAAAAATACTTATCATATCTTCTATAAATCATGTCCTAAAAAGAATTTTCTTTTTATACACTTTCTTTTATAATATGCAGAGTTATGTTCATTTATTAAAAGGAATATATTTGTCTCAATTTTCAAGGCAAAACAAGAGAAAAAGAAAACAAGCATTTCAATATGGCAATTTTGCTTGACCTGTCTCGGTGCTTATGATAAGTTATAAGCTTGGAAAATTCTTCAATCTTAGGGGCCGTTTGGCCACACAATTTTTTTACTTCTTATAAAAAAAAATTACTTTTTTGTAAAAAAAAAATTAGTGTTCAGCCATGAAATCTTCAATCTTGAAGATGAATTTGAAATTTTTCGAAAATTTGAAAGCCTCTCAAAAGCTATTTTTAAAATTTTCGTTCAAATCACTCACAAATATTAAAAAACAACCCAAAATTATATTCATATCCAAACACAACTCTAGTTTTTAAATACCATTTTTACTTGAAAATAAATTTTATTTTTTTCGAAATTTTACAATTCTTATGTCCCATTTAGCGGGAATGTGTGCGAGGAATCACTTATATATTTTGCCTCGGGAAATATGACATCTTGAATTGGATGCGTTCATTTTTTAATCTCATCCGATCTTATACAATTACATCTATCCTAACATTTGATTTTTATGGCTTCACCTTGTGAACATGTTAGACTTCAAACTATTATTAATATTTGTTGCTTATATGAAATTTTTTGATCGCACAATATAGAACTACTATAGTATTTTATTTTCTTTAGATATCTTTCTAGACAAATAAAGTAGAGTAGTATTCAGATTTATTTTGAGATTAGACTCTACACGGGAATTGAAGCTCCCGTCTGGCCATAAGTTTCTTTTACTTAAAATAGTTTTTGGTCATAAAAAAAGTGATCATGTTTTAGGCAGTTTTTTATGATGAGTTTTTCTAAGTTATCAAAAAGTGGTTTAGACTAGTTTTTCAAAATTTTTAACTAAAAAACTTTAACTTATTTTCAAGTAAAATGTATGTCTAAATACAATTTCAACTTTCAAAACTATTTTTCATCTCATCTTCAAGCGCTTTTTTTCCTTCATGTTTTTAAAGTTTTCTACAAAAAAATTCAAATTCTTTTCGAATAAAATGTAGGTCCAAGTATGATTTCAACTTTCTAAATTATTTTTCATCTCATCTTCAATTTCCCCCCAAGTTTCAACTAAATTTACGTCCTATCGCTAGTGAATTCTGTCACGACCCAATTTCACCTCAGGTCGTAATGGCGCCCAACACAGTTGTCACGCAAGCCAACGCGGAAATATTAATAAGTTCCAGTTTTACTTTTTATAAACCAGTTACCAGAATCTCTAAGTTTGAATTTAAAACAACGATAATTAACATCGTACCATAATAATTATACAATCCCAACACAAAATAGTCTACTAATGTGTGTGCCAAGACCTGGTGTCACAAGTATGTGGGCATCTAGTAGAATATACAAAAGAATAAATCTATCCTACTGTCTGAAATAGAATAGACAGCCAAAAGTAAAGAAAGACTCCATCGGGCTGCTGAACGGCGTAGGAAGGGAGCAGCTCACCGTGGAATCTCGGGCCGGATCAAGAGTATGCACCAGCCTGGTAACCAGATGTACCTGCCTCAGATCCTGTACAATTAAGTACAGAAGTGTAGTATGAGTACATAAACAATATGTACCCAGTAAGTATCCTGTCTAATCTCGAAGAAGTAGAGACGAGAGGTCAACTTGACACTTACTAGGGTCAATTAATATGAGAAAAACGTTACACTAAGCATGGAAAACACAAATAATTAACAACTTATAGCAAGAAGTAACAGGTCCTTTCCTAGATAATATCACAGTTAGCCATTTACATTTCAGGGAATATAAACAAATTCAGTCCACAGCAATATACCGAGCAACAAGCATGCGCAAGTAGTGCCGAGGTCGTACGGCCCGATCCAACATAAAAGTAAAGTGTGCACTTCCGGAGGGTCGAACTGCGCGAACCATAGATGCTTCTATTACCCCGCTCGCGAATCATACATGCGACGCGGTCAAATGTAATTAAGCACAACAAACAGGCAGACAAGAATATATCAGGGAAGCAATTACCCACAAAAATGTCAACTCCTCTTTAAAAGATCAAGAAAGTGATATTTCTCGTATTAATTTCATTTACCACATTCAACATGGTTTAAGCAATCCAAATTAACCATAGAGTCACAAGAATATCACATAAAGCATGATTTTGGATCCTAGACTACCCGGACTTAACCATAATAGTGGCTATGCACGGACTATCGTCACCTAGTGCGTACGTAGCCCCCGCATTTAGTGACAAATTATTTAATTATTACACCTATGGGGACAATTCTCTCTTACAAGGTTAGATTGGAGACTCACCTCGCTCTAATGTCAAGAACATGCTCAAACCCTCAATTTGGAGTCGAACGATCCAAAACTAATTAAACGAGGTAGGAACTAGTCAATACAAGCTCAAGAGTTCGCATTTTAATTACTAAAGTAATTTCCCAACCTTAAACATGAGTTTCCTAAAATCTGACCCCGGGCCCACGTGCCCGAATTCCGAAATTTTTCGAATGAAGTTGTTCTCTATAGCCTAAGGATCAATAATATATGATTTCTACTTCATTCCATAACAAATTTCGTGGTGAAATCTAAGTTTTATCAAAATCCTAGGTTTTGCTCTAATCCCATGATTTTTCCTAATTTTTGTGTGTTAATCTACCCAAGACTCAAGTATTAAACTTAGAAATAAATAGGATGAACTTACCTCAAGATGCTAGGTGAAAGTCCTTTCCAAAATCGCCCAATGATTGAGTGAAAGTGAGCAAAAATGGCCTAGAGCCCCTAATAAATGAAGCTCACTGCTTCAGTGATTTCCGCATCTGCGGTCCTGGGCCGCACCTGCGAGATACAAGCCGCTTTTGCGGCTCCGCTTCTGCGGAAAAATAGCCACTTCTGCGGCTTTGGGCCTGGCCTGGCTTGGCCGCATCTGCGAGAGGAAGACCGCTTCTGCGGTCTCGCACCTGCGGCTGACCAACCGCAGGTGCGGTTATGACAGATAGCTGGGAGCTTCAGCTCCTTCCCAAATTTCCTACTTCACTCGAGCCTCGCCCGATTGACGCTCGGGGCCTCCGAGCCCCGCCCGAACATACCGACAAGTTTGAAATCATAAAACGGACTCGCTCGAACCCTCGAAACGCCCGAAACAACGCTAAATCTAAGAATCATCCCCTAAAACCAATTGAGTCAAACTTATGAACTTCAAGTTCTTTAATTCACTTCTAACGCGCCGAAACGTACTTAAACTACTGGGATTGATACCAAATTTTGCGGGCAAGTGTTAAATGTTATATTGGACCTGTACTGGGCTCTGGAACCAACATACGGGCCCGATACCAATATGATCAAGCATTATTCAATTTCATTAAATCCTTAGAATTTCCAATTTAACAATTTCTAACAAAAATTCATTACTCAGGCTAGGGACCTCGGAATTCGATTTAGGGCATACTCCTAGGTCCCATATTTTGCTATGAACCCTCCAGGACCGTCAAAATGCGAGTCCGGGTCCGTTTACTAAAAATATTGTCCAAAGTCAAACTTAGCCTCTTTTTTTTAAAGAAATCTTAGGGAATCAAGTGTGCCTATTTCGACCCAAACTCTTCCAAATCTCGAACCAACCATCCCTGTAGGTCGTAAATTAGTCAAAGCAAGCACGGGAAGTCTTATTTAGGGGAACGAGGTTCTAAAAAGCAAAACGACCAGCCGGGTCGTTACATCCTCCACCTCTTAAACAAACGTTCGTCCTCGAACGGGTTTGGATTCATACCTAAAATGCTGAATAAGTGTGGATATCTGCTCCGCATGTCCTCCTCGGACTCCCAGGTCGCCTCCTCAACTGGTTGGCCCCTCCACTGGACCTTTACTGCAGAAACCCTCTTGGATCTCAACTGGCGCTCCTACCTATCGATAATGGCAACTGGCTCCTCTTCGTAGCTCTATCTCTCGTCTAGCTGAATAGTGCTGAAGTCTAACATATGAGACCAATCGGCGTGGTACCTCCGAAGAATAGACAAACGAAAAATTGGATGGACTCCCGATAAGCTGGGAGGTAAAGCAAGCTCATATGCCACCTCCCGGACTCGCTTCATCACCTCAAATGGGCCAATAAACCTTGGGCTCAACTTGCCCTTCTTCCCGAATCTCACGACACCCTTCATCGGCGAGACTTTCAAGAGAACCTTTTCACCGACCATGAATGATACATCGTGCGCACTCTGGTCCGCGTAACTCTTCTGTCTGAACTGTGCTGTGTGAAGCTTTTCCTGAATCAACTTTACCTTTTCCAAGGCATCTCTCACCAAATCTGTACCGTACAACTTAGCCTCACCGGGCTCAAACCACCCGATAGGAGAACGACATCGTCGACCATATAGAGCCTCAAATGGAGCCATCTCTATGCTGGACTGATAGCTGTTGTTGTAAGCAAACTCTGCCAAGGGCAAGAACTGATCCCACTGTCCTCCAAAGTCAATCACACATGCTCTAAGCATGTCCTCCAAAATCTGAACTGTCCGCTCTGACTGCCCGTCAGTCTGAGGATGGAATGCTGTGCTAAGCTCCATGCGGGTCCCCAACTCACTCTGAACGGCTCTCCAGAAATGGGAAGTGAACTTGTCACGACCTGGATTCCCACCCTCGGGAGTCGTGATGGTGCCTACTAGTACGAGCTAGGCAAGCAAATTAATCTCACAATTTACCCCCTTTTCTCATTTTATATTCATTAGCAATTCTAATAATAATAATAACATTTAAACAACGGAATTTAACATAAGCAAAAGAAAGAAGCCATAAGCTAACTGAACACGAATATCTAATACAACTGTTTGAACCTCGACTACCCAGAACTGGTGTCATAGTATCACAGACGGTCTAAGATTTACTACATACAAAGTCTGAAGAAAATATCAATACACTGTTTCTGAATATAAGGAAAATGAAACAGGAAATAAGGAATGAGGAAACGCCAGGGCCTGCGGACGCCTGCAGGTCTACCTTGGATCTCCGCGTGAACTGGAAATAGCGTCCAACCTACGGTCCGAAGTCTACAACACTGGGGTCTGCACAAAAGAGTGCAGAGTGTAGTATCAGCACAACCGACCCCATGTGCTAGTAAGTGCCTAGCCTAACCTCGGCGAAGTAGTGACGAGGCTAGGACCAGACTACCAAATAAACCTGTGCAGTTGTATAATATACAACGGAAAGTAAAGCAAAGATAAACAAATAGAGATGGGAGGGGGAAACATGCTTCGGGGAATAACAAGTAAAAACAGAATATCAAGAGAATTATCAAGGAATAAAAAACAACCCTCTAACAAGAATAAGGAAAACAAAAGCAGATTTCACTTTCTTTTCACATCTTGTTGCAGGCGTGCAACCCGATCCCATTTCTCATATCTTGTGGTAGGCGTTGTCGACGCCCCCTTTTTCTCGCGAAATCGGGTTTACGATATTTGGGAAGACAACTCTATTCCCGTTTGAGAATTGGGTTTTTGGATTTGAAGAGTCGCCACCTAATGATTAAGTGCATTAGAACACTATGGATTTTTGAGTTGGAAAACCAAAATTCGGGTAAGGGCTAGAAATTATCTCGAGGGGAAGGTGTTAGGCACCCCTCAAGATCCACTAGTGTGGTTCCCGGCCATGTTACAATTGTGACTTTACAGATAAGCAAGTAATGGATATAATAAACGGGCTTGCACACAAGTTAGAACTCATTTGGGAATAGATAAGGCAGAATTTTGTGAAAGAAGGATTCAGATAACTTATCGAGAAAACGAGTCAGAAAAGAGAAAGAAACACAAAAAGGGAGGGGAGTCCTAGGTTTGTAAAATACATGGATCATCCACACAACACCGGTAGACAATCATACGCATGGTGTTATCGCGTGATCATCATCTCATGTCTACCCTTCCCACCCCGTTAAGGTATTATGCGCGGAATGGTATCATTACTTATTGCATGCTATTATCCGTCCCAGTCCTATCAGTCCCGGAGGCATTTGGGACTACTAATCCTAAAGGGGAGGGAGTTGGGGCTTTTCAGAGTTTAAAAGGATAAAAGTCTAAGGCGACAAACAAAAACACATAAGCAGTTAAGGGGAAACAAATAGCAGTTAAAGGCTCAAACAGGCCTCCTCACTTAAGGAAACAGATTGTTTAGCACGACTTGCAAATACTGGTTAGGTCTTTAATTAAACTTAACGTAGGAAGGATGGTTGATAAATCACATATTTTCAGATGAGAAGTCCAAATTAGTCCTGCTTAGACGTAGTTGTCGAAGACTGACATAGTTGATTAATTATTTAACTATTTGCCTATGTGTTAAACGTGACCTATATGCATGATATCTATTAATGGAGGAATAAACTGATTGCAAAAAAAAAGAATTGTTGGTTGTAAGCTCTGCGAGTGTTAAACAAATTACCACTGATTTTAAACTTAGGAGCGAATGGGCGATTCAGATTTAGTTGATAGCTCCTATAGGCATGCTCTCTAGGCGTTACTGATTTTATCGCTGTTATTGTCATGCAGAGATCCTATGGGCAGGTCATCTATATGCAATTGGTTATTTTAACTCCTATAAGCAGATTTACCTAGTGACAGATGCATATGCAAAATGCAGGAAGTCCTATAGGCATATTATCTATATGATATGCAGAGTTTCAGCAACGATTTATGGGCATGGTATTTATACAAAATGCAGAAAATCTATGTAGCATGGTATCTATGTGAGATGCAGAGGTTTGAAAAGGTGTAAAGTGCGTACAA